>NW_021319035.1:82077-85709 GCF_001605985.2 Dendrobium catenatum
AAATGTGATGAACCATTAGATGGTTTGACTGGATGTTATCCCAAATGAAATGACAGTCCACGTCAATGTGTTTTGTCCTGGCATGATAAACGGGGTTGTTGGCAAGTGCGATTGCGGAAGTATTGTCGCAGTAAATGGTTGTTGGGGTGGTTTGAGGAATGTGGAAATCCTGAAGAAGACGGCGAAGCCAGAGAACTTCGGTTGCTTCTGTGGCTAGTGCGCGATATTCTGCTTCAATAGATGAGCGTGCCACGGTGTTTTGTTTCTTAGCTTGCCATGAAATCAATGATTTCCCAAGAAAGTTGCAGTAGCCAGATACTGATTTGCGGTCTTTGGTGCCGTTGGCCCAGTCAGCGTCCATGAATCCCTGTAACACAAGATTGTCACGATACAAGGGAATACCAGTCGTGGTAGTACCTTGTATATACCGGAGTAGTCGTTTGAGAGCATCTAAGTTCATGTTCAGTGGATCGTGCATGTGTTGACTTAGTTAGTGAACCGCGAACTAGATGTCGGGTCGAGTTAAGGTTAGATATTGTAATGACCCGATCAGATGACGATATAGTTGTGGATTTGCAAACGGGACATGCGATATGCTGGTCTCGGTGAGTTTGCAGGAGGACGGAGCTACCACTGGTTTGGCTTGTTGCATTCCTGCTTTGACCAAGATGCGATCGACATACTATTTCTGATGGAGTAGGAGGCCATAGTTGGTCGGTGTTGATTGGATGCCTATGAATTGTGCCAGATGACCCAGGTTCCGCATTTGGAACCGATTTTGGAGATTGTTGAGTAGCTTATCGATCTCATGTGAGGAATTTCCAGTCAAGAGAATATCATCGACGTAGATCAGGATATATAAGCGCGTTGGTCCCGATTAGTAAGTAAGGAGAGACGGGTCAGAGCTGCTTATAATGAAATCGAAATCTTGAAGATGAGTAGATAAAGTTGCGTACCATTCACGTGGTGATTGTTTTAGACCGTAGAGGGCTTTCTTGAGTTTGCATACGTGATTAGGATAGAGTGAGTCCTGAAATCCTTGCGGCTGATGCATGTAAACATGTTCGGACAGTTTACCGTGTAGAAAGGCGTTAGAGACGTCAAGTTGCTGTATAGGCCAGTTGAAGTGCAGAGCAATAAGGATGAAGACGCGAACGGTAGGGATCTTGGCGACCGGACTAAATGTTTCCGAGTAGTCCATACCTTGTTCTTGATTGAATCCCTTTGCAATGAGTCTTGCTTTGTATCGAGCCACCGTGCCGTCGTATTTGAGTTTGGTCTGGTAGGTCCATTTGCAGCCAAGGATGTTTTGGTTTGGAAGTTGAGGAACTAGATCCCAAGTACCTTGTGATTGTAAATCTTGGAATTCTTGCGACATTGCCGCGCGCCAGTGCTCATTTTTGACAGCTTGATTGTAAGTGGTAGGATCGGTGGAATGAATAACATGAGAGAGATTGAAAATTTGTTTCAGTTTTGAGTGGCCAGTCTTAGATCTGGTGAGCATAGGGTGCGAGGGGTGTTGAGGTTCGGTGGAGGCAGTAGAGGAGATGGGAGGAAGAGATAAGTCTGTGTGTTGTGGTTCGGTAGAAGCTGGGCTGTGGGGGGTAGGGATATGTGTGGGTGGAGTTATATGTTTGGGTTTTGGATGATTATGATGAGTCTGAGGGTGCTCATGGGATAGCGTGTGGATGATGGACGTGGGAAGACCTGTAGTTGGAACTAGAAGAAGGGGAGGAATGTTGGGTGGAGTGTTAGGAGCTGTGAGGTGAGTAGACAATACCTGAGAGAATGGTAGAATGTCTTCGTTGAAGATGACGTTGCGAGAAGTGTAGATCTTGTTGGTGGTAGGATCTAAACATCGATAACCTTTTTGTGTGAGGGCGTACCCTATGAATACGCACGGGCGAGAGAGAGGCGCAAACTTATTCGGGGCGTATGGTTTGAGCCAAGGGTAGCAGAGGCACCCAAAAACCTTTAGTTTGCTGTAATCGGGTGTTTGTCCGTACAATAGTTCATAAGGTTATTTGTGCCGAGTATTAGAGGATGGAAGACGATTGATAAGAAGAACGACTGTTAGAAGAGTATCCACCCATAGGTAGGATGGGAGAGACGCATCAATAAGAAGGGTGCAGAGAGTTTCAGTGATGTGCCGATGTTTCCGTTCGGCGACGCCATTTTGGGATGGCGAGTAGGGGCAAGTATACTGGTGAAGGATGCCTTGAGTGCGCAAGTAAATCTTGAAGTTATTGTTGATGAATTATCCTCCACCGTCAGTCCGAAGTATATGAATTTTGGTTGTAAATTGGCGTTCAATTAGTTTTTGGAATTCTAGAAATTTATTCAGTACTTCTGATTTGTTCTTTAGAGGATAGACCCATGTATATTTTGAAAAATCATCAATAAAGCTCACATAGTATCGATGCCCATAATTAGATATGGTTGGGGCGGGACCCCAAACATCTGAATGAACAAGGTAAAACGGTGTAGAGCTAATGCTTTGAGATTTATCAAACGACAATTGATGGCTTTTAGCCATTTTACATGAGGTACAGTGAGAAAAAGAAGAGGTACAAATGCTGGAAAATTATTTTTCCAGAGGCGACAGCGTGGAGGAGGAGGGGTGTCCGAGTCTACGGTGCCACAAGTCAGAGACTGGCTGGATGGAGAGCAGCGCGAACTGAGAAGTGTCGGACGCCTTGGGAGACCGATAGGGAATGGGATAGAGTCCGTTAATACACGGACCCTTGAGAAGAGTTCGGCGGGTCGTCTGATCCTTGATTTCGTAGCCGTGGGAAGATAAAGTAATAAGACAATTGTTATCGATCGTGAGATTATAAATAGATAAAAAACTAAAAGAAAGATTAGGAACAAGATTAAGATGCGAGAGTTTTAGGCTACCTTGTGGGGTCAGAAGGATGCCTTTACCGGTGGTATGGATGGGGAGTTGTTGCCCATTGCCGAGTGTGACTTGATTCGATCCAGTGTAGGGCTGAGCTGAATGGAGATACGATGGATCGGAGGTTAGGTGGGAGGAAGCCCCACTATCAAGATACCACTCGGTAGGGTGTTGAGCTGAAGGAGAGGTGAACAGAGCTGCAGGTGTTTGTTCTGTATTGTAGTCGTCGTCGTGGCGATGCCAGCACTTGGCCGCGGAGTGGCCGTTCTTGCCGCAAATTTGGCACGTGACCAGGGATCTTGTGGTTTTGCCGCCGCGGTTGTTTGTTGGAATTTGAACGGGTAGACGAGGAGTTGCGCCCGCGAACAGAAGTAGATCGCCCTCGTCCACGGTTGCGTGTTGCTGCAAGAGCTGTGGCATTACCAGATTCTTGCAGACATTGCATTTCGCGAGTTACCTCGTGGGCAATGTTGAGCTCTTCGTTGCATAATAGCGTATTCAGATCGTCCAACTGCAATGGTTGGAGATTGGTTCGGATAGCCTATTTAAAGGCTTGGTACGACGATGGAAGGCCGTCTAAGGTATAATGAATGATATCTTCCGGTGTTATGGGCGCTCCTACAGCTGCGAGTGAATCAACCTTGTTCTTGATTTCAAGAAGGTATTGAGACATCGTTTTGTCTTTCATGTTTAGATAGTGTAGTTTGTGACGAAGTTGTACGATGCGCGAGCGTGT
>NW_021319036.1:0-41111 GCF_001605985.2 Dendrobium catenatum
GACTCGAGCTCGACTCGCTAGCCAAATTTCGAGCTCAGAAGGTTAGCTCAAGCTCGGCCCGTTCCACTGAAAATGGCTAGTCGAGCGGCTCGATTACTTGGTTCGAGCTCCGATTTCATTATTGCAGCCTGCCCCAAATTCTGCCCCAAGACTTCGTCTTCCGCATTAAAGCTCGTATTTGAACCTGTCCGCCTTGTGATTCCGCTGTTTGAGCCCGCCTGACCTGTGATTTAGCCGTTCGAGCTTGCCCGTCTAGCGATTTGACCATTCGAGCCCGCGTTCGAGCCCTTCCCTCAGTTCTGTCGTACAGATTCAAGCTGCTCGACATAAGAGTGTCAATATTTGACCCGACCCAAAACCTGACCTGAAAATTTTGTGTTTGGGTTGACTCGTTTGCTAGATTGGTCGAGTTCGAGCTGACCCAAAAATTCGAAATCAACCTGGGTTGACCCGAAAACCAACCTACACCACACTACTGCAACGCGATCCCTTGCTCCGGAGTTTGGACTCTGCAACCTTTATACTAATTTGTAGTATATAAAAAAGCAACCTTTTTATATAATTATGGTAGTATGTTTATTTAATTGTGGTGAGAATTATTTTCATATTAAATATGTTTGATTTTAGTATTTGTTGGCTGAGTTTATTGGATATGTATATAAAGATGTATGTTTTAAAAATGTGAAGCTTCATGAAAAAAATGAAAAGGAAAATGAGATAAGTTATATATGGGGGATATGCTCACACAGGTAAAGGCAAAATACCTGATGAGGTAAGCTTTAGGGACCGTATAGGAGGTACCTGACTCTCTCACTTTTAAATATTGAGAATTTAGACTCAATCTTGAATGAGAGAGCTCTCACTTCTAAAAGTTGAGAATTCAGACTCAACTTTGAAGGAGAGAGCTGTAAGTGTACAAAAGCCTATAGTCATCATATGATTTGCCTAAAATAATGAATAATAAAATGGCCAAGGAATGTGTGGAAGGTTAAAGAATATTTATAGTGATTGATATGGTTATGCATTAGTTATTTATAAAATTTTATGATTCATACAGAAATTCAAATATCATTTACAATTGAATTCAAAATTCTATGTTTCTTATTTCTTATACTATGGTTGTGTATTTCATTGAGTTTTAGCTCATTAACAGTGGTTGTATTACAGGAAAGTGGAATGAGCTAGTGGGGTTTTAGGCAGGAGGTTGATTGTACTTTTGTGTACCTACGTTTTGGTTGTGTATAGAAGCCAACGTAGAAATCTGTACAGTCAAATTTTTGAGTATGTAAATGGCATTCGAAAGTTTAATAAGCTATGTATTTTATTTAATGTGTTTTAAATATGCTTCTAAATATTAAATATTGATTCCAATTATGCATTAGTGAAATAAGAGTTTAAGACTTGAAAAAGTTGATGTGTTGGAATAGTCTAAAACTATGAATAGGCTATTTCTTACTCACTTGATTTTAATAGAAGTATTTCAGGATGGGTATTAGTAAAAGATGTGTTTCTCCAAATTCTCCTTCTCTGTTACATGATAGGAAATACTTGAGTTCGCAAGTAATCCAAGAGGAGATACTTGAGTTCGCAAGCAACCCTAGCAATAATTGGTCAAAACAGTGAGAAAAACAAGAAAATTTGGAGGAAATCAATCTAAAAACGGTAGATTGCAATAGTAGAATCAAAGCAAAACAAACTCCAAGCAAGATGCAATTGATCCTCAATTCGAGAGGAGGATCGTCTCTCCCAATCTCTATATTGTGGATCTAGAGCCCAAGACACCAAGAAGGCTCCAAGAGAGCAACTCCAAATCATGCATGCTCTAACCCTAGCCTCTCATGTTCTTTAAATACAATTCTTCCTATTAAAAAGCTTCCTAATATAAATTAATATTCAAAATTCCCTCCTCATGCTTAAACTACCCTCTCTCTCTCTCTCTCTCTCTCTCTCTCTCTCTCTCTCTCTTATTGCTGCCCAAGGAGGTGGGACCCGCATGCTTAGGCAGTGGGATTTAGAGGAGGCGGCTTAGCCCGCCTCCTATAGATCTGAACCGGCCCCTCCTTGGCCGGTTTGGGTTGAACCGTAACATTACACTCCATATTGACTAACAGTGAGTCAAAATGTGGTGTGACACATAAAACGGTTGCCTTCTGATGACCCGGTTAGAAAAAGTAGATGTATTATATTTGACTTATGTTAAGAAAGATATTAACAGGATATAATAAAGAAAAAAGATTTATGTAGCTGATCTCACGTAGTGGAATAAAAGCTTGATATTATTGTTGTTGTTGTATATGTGAGTATAGAAGGTGAGAAAAGAGTTATGTTCCTAAATATATTAGTCATACCTTAGACTGACTTAAACATTTGAGTTGATGGGTTTCTTACCCTTCCGGTCATTGGTTATGGTGGGAGCTTGCCCACAGTTTAATGAAGAAAATTGGGGTAAAGGAATTGGTAGATCCATTTGTATTTTGGCTTAGCCTCTCTCATTCCATCCCCTAACATGAATTAATTTAAATAATCAAGTCAGGGAAGGGTCATTGGAAGCATTTATCTTTGATTATATTTCAAATATATTAATGGTAAATATCTAAAGCTTTGCTAAGTTGACTTTTTCTTGAAGCTTAAGGAACTAAAGCGGGAGTGGGAATTACTAATGATTTTTTTAGCTTAACAGGAATGAAAAAAACAAAAAACGTGATGACAAGTTAAACACCAAGTTCTTTGTTCTTTTAAGCTTCTAGATCACATCTTATCTGTATCCAAGCACATCAAAAGATGCTTCTCCAAGACTAAACTTGTCAAAAATAAAAGAAAAAAGAAAAATATTGAAAAAAACCGTCTAATTGGATTACTTTGACAATGCTCTAATAATTTGAAGTATGGCCTCATTTTTGGAAGTTCCATGGGTGCCCCAACCTCAAACATAAAAAAAATTCTTTATTAAAATCAAGTCGAGCATATCGTTATCGACCCGGATGTATTGCATATTGGAACAGAGTTTAATTACCCGAAGTCTCCACCTATGGCTTAAAAAATGTCTCCTTCAAATATGTATTACTAAGTACCATTTGATTGACACCTGTATCTCGTGAAGATGATTGCGAAGGTGGTAGCACATTTTGGGGAGGATGGGTATAGAGTAATGGAATTAGGGCTACTAACGAACTGAACCGAGCTGAGATTCACCCTGTTCGAGTTCAAGTTTATTTGTCAAAACAATGCTCAAGCTCTGTTTGAAGCTCGTCGAGCTTCTTAAACAGCCGTTCGAGCTCGTTTAAAACTCCGTTGTTTGAGTTCGGCTCGTGTTTGGTTTGAGCTCGTTTAACCTTCAAGCTTATCGAGCCTCTAATCGAGTGGCTCATTAAGGCGCAGAGCCAACCTCAAACATAAAAAAAATTCTTTATTAAAATCAAGTCGAGCATATCGTTATCGACCCGGATGTATTGTTAGACTTGGATGATAATGCCAATTTTTGCTTATTTAAATATATTTTATTTCCAATTATTATTTAGGTAAATGCTGCTCGGTGTATGGTAGAATTTAGAAATTAGAAAACGTTTAATGTTTTATATTGTTCATCCTTATTGATTATTTGACTACGGAAAATGTAATAAGGTGATATTCAGCTTTTCTTACGAGTCATGAGCTCTTCGCGTGATTGATGTCTAGCTATAAAACTGTCATCTCTTTGATTTCACACTTTCTGTTTCTTCAACGGCTGTTATTGGCTTATTGTTAACAGGTATTATTTAAAGATGGAATGTTCCAATGGAAAAGGCTTGAAAATCTGATAACCTTGGCGAAGGAAAATGTGAATAAGATGAATCGTAATCCTGCATTGCAAGCTAAAAACACGTTCGTGACTTATTTTCCTTGTACACCTTTAGTGGCAATTTATCTGATGTACCTCAAAATGTTGCTTAGGCTAACTTTTCTTCCAGGCAAAGGTCAAGGAGTTGGCAAGTTGAGAAAAAGTTGGACCTCACAGACACAATCAAGGATGGAGCAAAGATGTTTCTAGTCGATGCAGGGATTCGAAGACAACTTATTTTAGCCCTCACGGAGGATTCCAAGCTTCATATTCAAGAGGTGCGCAGTCAATTGATGAAAGTAACCTCCACCAATATTGTTGTTATATGAATGCTTAGAACACGTCATTATTTCCTAGCATTCTGAGTACAATTTTCACTTTCACAAGAAACAAAAGCAGTTAGAAGAAGTCCGTGGATTAACTAAGCTAATCATATTTGAAAATTCAACTACGTCCCGCCATGCTTTCAGCCGTCATGAGTATTGATTGTGCAAGGTTGCTTGTAAAATAAAAAGTGCCCTCCTAGCTTCCCTTAGCGGGATCCCAACTTCCCTTCGCGGGGAGGGGATGGCGGGAGGCTATCGAATTTTCAATAAAAATAGAAAAATTGCATTTTTTTTAAATTAAATCATATTTAATTAATAGGTACCACGAGTAGATTGGAGACTTGAAGAACTATGTCGGGACCAACTGTCTTGAAGCCCTTGGCCGTCGAATTCTGATTTGGCCGGGCAGATTTGTAAGGCAAGTGCCTCTCAACCTCCCTTCGCGGGGAGAGGATGCCGATAGGTTGTCGAAATTTTGAATGACCGAGAACCGCCACATAATTATGATTATGATTGAATGATATATAAAAGCTCTCTTAAAACTCAAATTTAAATAATGTATTTCATCAATCAAAGCTAACTAGTATATGTTAAATATCATCATGATTTTCTAGGAGAAGGTGATAGTTTGACTGCCTTGAACCTGCTGAAAAATATTTTTAATGATAGAAAGAATCTGCATTGTATGAAAGCGCTCTTACTGCCTTCTAAAATTTGTAGGGAGATCAGTGCTTATGCAGAAGGTGCATCTTTCTCAAATATAACACTTGTTAATTTAGATGGCAGGACGAGGCTCTTGAAGTGCTTGAAAAAGCTGAGAAATTTATTCAAGCAAAAGACTATAGAGTAATATATCACCTCAGCTTAGAAAATGCTGAAACAGAGGGATTTGGATGTAACACTTTGTTATGCCAAGCAATTGTTGAACTTGGACACACTAAAGAATAGTAGATTGACGAAAAAGGACACCATTAAACTTCCTAAAGATGCTACAATTCATCTATGAGTAGGAGCAGAGGATTGGTAGTGCACACAACTAGCTTGTAGGCAGCAATAAAAGATTCATAGCAAATGTGATCTAACTAACTTAAAAAGCAAGAAAATGATCTCTTAGTGTCTATTGAACAAACATTCCCTACAAGTTATGCTGAATGATATGATAACTTGAAAAAGACAAAATGAATTAAACAACATATTTTTTATGTATTATAATTGAAACATAATTTATCTTCAACGGTCTGAGAATGCTACGTAGGTCAAATATTCAAATTTTCATTCTCCTCCTTAAAATGACTGGAGTTGACCTGACTTTGATTAGCAAACGAACGCCTAATCACAAATCTACTATAACCCTTCAAAGGCTCTCTAAATGAAAGTCATTATAAAACATAAGCTTTCAGTTATTGCATTCGCATAATCATCAATTGTTAAATCAGATCCTCTGTTAGTGGGCAAACAAACTTGACAGGGTTCAAATAACTAATTATCTAAATTCCCATGATGATCGTGTTGATAGGAAAGCTCAACTGAAGGGGATCCCATATTTTTAAGATGCTTCCTAAACTCTCATGAAAATACAAATATTTTAAAAGTGACTTTAATGTCACCCTAATGATGGTCATTTTGAAAGGGAATCTCAACCGAAGGGGTCAATGTTCAAATTCCTATTGAAATTTCAAAATCTAAGATCTGTTAAATTGTAAATATTGAAATAAAAATTTGATCACCAAAAATTTAAAATTAAAATCCATCCATCTCCTGCAACCATTTGTCGGGCGAGATAAATTTGAAACTAACTTCAGCTCATAAAGAGCTAATGTTATGTTAGATGTATTATTAAGATTCATTCTCAAATAATCTCTTGCCAACATGGATGTGGCAGCCTTCTGATTGTGTGATTTTGCTGCAAAATGGCATCGCCATATTACAATCACGGCCAAAGCTCGTATGTTCCCTAATGGTTTTAAGTCCTTTGAGTAATGAATCATAGGATGTACTCGATAGGCATAGATCCTTTTTTGTCAATAAGGGTGGACTCAAATGTATCCCCTTCCCCTTAGATAAGCATCCACCCCAACGAAGCAACCCATGGCTGCTGACAAGGTTCCTTCTGTTAGGTTTGGTCGACTGCCTCCTCTAATTAAGTAGACTAGGGATTATGACAGCCCGAGCTAACGGAACTATGAGATCTTGATTGGGCCCGTCAATATTCTCTCATCACCTATTTTAAGTATATGATGATAAATTTCAAATGATAAACACCAAAATTCAATATCAAATTCAAACCCTAAAATTGATTCTACTATATGCTGGGTACTTAGTGTCTATCTAACGACTAGCCTTAATCGAAAGTTCTCTCTCATTGTCGGTAGGGTTAATTAATCATAGGAGATTGCGCCTATAGAAAACCATAACTTATATCATAAAGTCTTCGCAAAATGAGAGTAAAATCTCTGTGTAGTGTTGTATCTAAAAACTTAATCTGCCTTCTAAAAATTTACCCCGAAACTTAATCCGTTAAAACTCTTCCCAACAACACAAAAAAAAGGCGCAGGGAGGCCAAGGCGTGAAGTTTTGGAGCCCACAAAAAAAATGAAAGAGCCAAATAACAACAACAACAACAACATGCATTATCCCACTATATGTGGTCAGCTACATGAATCATTTTACTCCATTGTTTTCTATTATGAGTCAAATTATCATCTAAATCTAATAAAGAAATATCATTTATAATATTTTCTAACCAAATCTTTTTAGGTCTACCTCTACCTTTCATAAGATAAGTCAAATCTAATACATCTACTTTTCTAACTGGGTCATCGGAAGGCCGCCATTTTATGTGACCAAACCATCTAAGGCAACTCTCTCTAATCTTATCTTCCATTGGAGCTACTGCAACCTTTTTATGATTTTGTATCCTATCTCTAAGAGTAAAGCTACTCATCCACCCGAGCATCCTCATCTCTGCAATACTTAATATTTATGCTTCTCTTTCAATGGCCAACATTCTGCACCATAAAACATTGCAGGTCTTAATACCATCTTATAGAATTTTTCCTTAAGTTTGAGAGGGAATTTTCTATCACATCCATCCAACTTGAATTCTACTAATAATATCTCCATCTATTTCACCATCACTCTGAACAATTGACCCAAGATATATAAAATGTGTACTCTTATTAATGACTTGATCGCCCATAGTCATAATTCCCCCACTAGATCTATTATTACTAAATTATACTCCATATATTCAATTTTAGATCTACTCAAACAAAAGTCTTTAGACTATGATGTCTACTTCCCAATTTCTATTAGTATAATTTCCACTGATGATGATGAAGAAGTTTTTACAAGATAATTTTACAATCTCACTCACTCGATGTTTAATCTCTCCGTTATAAAATTCTAATATTGATGTCCCCTTTTATTACAAAAAATCAAGACACCCGAAATTACCATATTAAAACCCCAAAACATCCTTAATAAAATAACTTTTGAATCTCTGCAAGTTGTTTTTTTTAAGACATTAATCCACTCCACAAATCAACAAAATTTCTTCATGACATCAACATTTCTATTCATGTTGTTGCATCGTTTGTACTGTTGTCAATCATGACATAATATATTGATAACTGCCATTTTAAACTTATATTCTGTGGATCTTTGCTCAGCTTGTCGATATCTATAGATTGGTGGAAGATGATGTAGACATACCATCTGTTGCTTTCGAGGTTCTTCAAGGTAAGTTCTTTCAACAAGTATAAAACTTCAAATAATCACAATCTCAACTACAAACTAGTAAATAGAGCTGCATAGATTTAGCACTTCCTCTCTAGTTCCAGGAAACCACCTTAGCCTTTTTCTACTCTCCTCTTTTATTTTGTCGCAGACTTGCCTTCATTTACCCGTGAGTTCTTGCTGTCATGGAGTGATTCTGTGCTATCCAATCGCTGAAGAGTATCAGGTGATGATAAACAGAACAGCTTGTTTTTATATTCAACTCACAGAACTTGATATTTAGGCTTCGTTTGGGATGGCTTTCTTACTACTTAAAGCAATTTTTAGTATAAAAATTTTAATTTTATACTAGAAAGTTGCTTTAAGAAGCAGTAAGAAAGTCGTCCGAAACAAAACCTTAGATTCATCCATACCATTTTTTTTTTTTTTTTTTTTTTTAATTTTTAGTTTTTTGTAATGATAAGATAAGCAGCTTATAGAAGAAGGCTTGTAAATTGCAAAAGTGACACCTCTTCTTTAAGAGATATAATAAGTGGAAGCTTTTGTTTGATATGTAAAGTTGTAAAGTCTGAAGAATATGTTGCAGCCACTGACATGTAAAGGGCTGATGTTTTAAACCATATCCATTATATTGCATTTTGTTTCTCCTTTTCTGACTAGGGATTGAGACTAGTTCTTTCTTTGTTTGACACTGATTTTTGTAATTTTGTCATATAACTACATCTGATTTAATTAGATTTGTTTTTTGGTTGGCATGGTGGGATTCCATGTGGGATGGAGAAGAATGATCATTACCCTCATTCAAATGGCATCAAATTAAATGTTTAAATATGTGTGCTTATGATATTTTGAATAATTTATTAGTTTTGATTAGTAGACTACATGGGTTAAAGTGTGCATTTTTTCTTTACGAAGCTTAGGCTTCATTTGGGACTGTTTGTTTGAACTGTTTTCTTGATGCTTCTTAAAATTACTTTTTCTTATAAAAATTTAGTTTTTGTACGAAAAAACAGTTTTAAGAAGCAGCAAGAAAGTCGTCTCAAATGAAGGCTTTGTTTGGGACGGCTTTCTTACTGCTTCTTAAAGCAATTTCTTAGTGCAAAATTTTAATTTTTGCATTAGAACGCTACTTGAAAAAACATTAAGAAAGCCGTCTCAAATGAAACCGAAGCCTTGGTTCACAAGTAATCTTCATACAATAATGAAAACAAATAAGTTTTGCAAAGAATACAAGATTCATGTAGACTATACTAACCTATTGATTATGAGCGTAGTTTTCCATCCAAGAGATTTTGGGTTCGAAGTTTCATATATGATGTGTGTTTATGATTTAATTTGTTTTGTATTTTGTTAATATTCATTTGTTGGCCCATCCTGACCTCTATTGGTTGAGTTCAGTTTTCGATCAGGATATTTTGGCTTTGTTTGAGACAATTTTTTAATTGCTTTTTAAAATATTTTTTTATATAAAAATTGTCCGTTTAAAAAAAAAATTGTACGAAAAAGCAGCAATAAAATTGTCCCAACAAAACAAAGTCTTCGGAATTGAAGTCTTCATATGTTATGCATGCTCTCTCTCTCTATTAGAAGCCATGTGCAGCACACTTGGATTCGAATGAATCAGGTTCAGCAATTCATGGCTTTAAAGTTTAAATTGAGAAGACAAAAAGGAGAAGAAACCAGAGAGCTTATGTGTAAAAGCTGAAATGACAAGAGCTTGTTATAGGCTTATAGCTCACAAAGAATGTGCCGCATTCAACCAAACATGTTACCTTAGTATATTTGATTAAACTTTATTATAATAAAATTTTCAAATTAAGCTTATAGATGAATTGAACATTTTGATGAGATGAACTTATAGTCACTAAAAGTGATACTATTCAAGTCAAAATGAGCTCCATCAAGCACTTAGACATGTAATTAAAATTTTTGGATATTAAGTTTAGGATTAAACGATATTAAAATATAGCGTGTTTATTGTCAAATTAAGTGTATCGATGATAGAAATCAGATAAACTCAAGATTGTTTAATTTTAACATAATTAAGATACTTAAATGGTGAAGGAATGATTAATGATTGAAAGAAACAGCATAGTATGTTTGATGAGTGTTCTAAATTTTAGTTATATTTATGAGAATGTCATTCTAAAAAATCTATAAATTAGATCTCACTCTCAACATGAAGGGGAAGAGGATATTGGCTTGAGATTTATGAGATTTTAAAAATCTAGGGGTTCTAATCGAGCACCAAAATTGGACCATTGTCTGACCGTTGCTCAACTATGGCAGTTTGATCACTATGGCTTGATTACAGTCCTCCAACTTTTGTAGCTCAATTATGGTCATCTAACTAGAGTCAACTGACTATGGACTTTTGACCAAGGTTGCCTAATTACAATCATTTGACCAATGTTGTCTTAATGTATTTTGCCAAACCCCATCGCTTGCAATGGTTCTCCACCAATTGTCTACATCACTCGACAACAGCACCCTGACCACCATCACTTGACTACAACCCTCGACCACCATCGTTTGACTATGGTCCTCTTACCATGGTCCTTCATCTACTATCACCCAACTACAGCTTATGGTCCTTTCGAGCACTATCGCCCTACTATGATCATATGTCCTCTATCAATCGACCACAATCCTCCGAGCCACGTCAGTTGACTATGATTCTTTGACAATCATTGATCGAGTATGGTCTTTCAACTAACCACCATCGTTCGACAATGAATCATCCGACCACCTTCACTTGGCTAACAATTTTACACATACTATCTCTTGTAAGATTGATGTTAGCACTGGGATTTATGCCAAACTTCTTAGTCTATGGTCTTGGGCTTGTTGGATTCGTCTCGTCGAGCCACTCGATTCGACTATAAGAATATCACATTTGGAAATCATTTAGTCGTCCAATATATGCTTTGAAGCTTCCAAACATGCTTTAGGCCCTCGATTTGGACCCATTTGGGGTCGGATTAGATCGAATTTGGTGTCATTGGGTTCATCTTTTCGAGATGTTCAGTTTGACTATAAGTTTGCTGAAATCAAAGTTAGGATTATCCCATAATTAACTTCAAAAATTTTCAATTCAACATTGCCTCGAGATTCTTGCCTAATCAAGATAATTTTTTGATAATATATCAAGCATGAACAATTAAGCATGTAAAATTCTCCTAAAAATAGCTCCCATCCTATCGTGCTCTTCCAACTCCAATCACATAATACATTCTATGCATTATACGGTTACTACCTTGAATCAATGCCTTCTCTTTAGAATACGGCATCATTTGCAATCAATAACAAACAATGATATAATCATTGCAATTGGACCAGGCCCCATAATTTTTTCTTTCATAAAAAATTTCTCACGTAAAAAACTCCGACATTTATTATAATTATTGTACCCTTCTCAATCTTCGTATAAAACTAAGACATCAATCTCAATCTACTATGAAAATATACTAAAAGTCAACATATCATAAATCCAACATTCCAAAATCTACATCTCAACATCACCATATTATTTTTTTATTTATTAAACTTCTTCTAATTATAGATTTTCTTTCTAACTAAATAAGCCTACCTTGTGACCAACCACTCATTTTGGTAGCCACCATAGCCTTAGTAATTCCACGTGCAATTGTTTCCTACTGACTATTGGATGTCATTTTCATGTGTCATCAACTTCGCGTTCCAATGTGTCATTGAGGATAAGTCTAATATGATCATAGACCTTTAGTAAGACTTAGTACTTATTTGACCATGCAAATATATATTTCTGATTTCATTTTTTTTTTTTAATTTTTTAATTTGGGAATATGCCTATCAAATTATAATTTATTAGAAAATATACCTTTGTAATTTTGATTATGTATGAGGAATGAAAGCACTCTAGGGGCGGAATCAGCCTTAATTTTTAAGGGGGTCTTAATTTTTAAGGGGGTAAACTTATAAGTAACTGTTGGTGTTGCCTCAAATTTGTCTCGACACTTCACTATAAGAAAATGGGTCAATAAAGACTCTTATTTGTTCATATCCTTGATAGTCGTAAGCTTCGTAGATATAGCGATGGTCCAAGTGGGCAGCTCCCACTGACAGCTCCCACTGTCTCAGCCTGAAGCTCTCAATCATTTAGGTTGAGTTTGGAATAATTTTCTTACTATTTTAGTACAAAAATTTGTTGGAAGTGGTGAAAAAGTAGTTGTCAAAAGTTGTTCCAAAAGAAGCAAAGGCTACTTTTAGGACAGCTTTCTCACTAAAATTGCTTTATAAAGCAGCAAAATCTTTTAAGTCTATGTGGGCCAGCTTTTTAATTATATTATTTTCTTCAAATTTGAACTATAATTTCTTTTGATTATTACTTTTTTTTTTTGCTTTAATCACACATATAATTGTCATAATTGATTCATTAATATCTTATTTATCAAATCTAAATATCACTATATTGTTCATAAATTATGGTAGCAATAAAAAAAAAATTAAAAAAAAGCTATAATACATTCATAGTTCTAAGGCTCTTAAAAATAACTATTTGGTCATCAATAAATAACAACCGTTTCAAAGAGACACATAAAATTAAAAGCTGTGAGAATGTATAGTAAGGATTTGGTCATGAATCATCCTCTTGTTTTGTCCCCATTAGCGTAGGATTCCACTTGTGATAATAGTTTTTTTTGGCTTTCCACAAGATTCTCTGTGGACCACCTTCATACACTAAATTTCTCTTCTTTGCCTAAAATTACAACCCGAATTAGAAACTTTGTATTGATCAGGGGTGTTAATATTTGACACGACATGAAAATTCGACCCGGAAAATCCGGGTTAGACCCGACCCGATTTCAAAACGGGTCGGGTTCGGGTTCCCTGATTCGATCCGTTTCAAAACGGGTTGGGTTCGGGTTCCCTGATTCGATCCGATCGGGCAACCCGCCGGGTCAACCCGAAAATCCTTTTAATTTAAAATTTTGGATTCCCGCCCGCTGCCCGCTACCCCCGCCCGCGCTGCCTGCTGCCCCCGCTCGCTGCACCGCGGGCCCGAGTGTCGCGTCCGCTAGTATTGATACATAACCAAAAAGCATATTGGTTGGGCTTAAATTTCGAGGCATATATGAATGGAAACTTTCAAACTTAAATTTAGGATCATTTGAATTCTGATTCCAACAAACTTATAGTTAAACTAATCGTTTCGACGAAACGAATCTAACGACACGAAAAATGGTACAATCCTAGTCCAACTAAGCTGAAATCAATGATATGAAGCATAGTTGGAAATCAATGATGCAAAACATAGCTGGAAACTTCAAAACATTGATTGGGTGATCTCCAAATTTTACATGCTTGTCGACGAATCGAGCAACTCGGCGAGACAAATCCAATGAGCCCAAAATAGCATGACTTTGATATCATTTTGGTACCCAAAAGCTGAAGAAATGGTCTATGATCACGTAGTAGATACATAGTTTGATCGAATGCAAATCAAACGTACTATTTTTATTTTAATGATATATTTCAAATATATTTAAATACAGTGGATGAAGGTTGAACAGAGGGGTAAGGATAAATTCTATGAATTCTTTGTTATAAAAAATGGTTGATTAGGATCTATGACACACTAAGAAATTAAAAGAAATGCATATTATGATTAATAAGCAATCCACATTACTTAGGAAAATTTGATAAGTTATTACTTAACTTCATTCTCCTATAGATAGGTTGTAATATTGAATTTTTCATTAAAACAAAGCATCAATCGCAATTAGCTTTATTAATCTACATTGAAAGTCGCCACTAATCCAAACATTAAGGTCAAGCTTAATAGATAATTAACATTGACAAAATGAGCCAAAGTGAGTCATTAACACGCGTCATCATCTTATTTAGCCCATGTGGTTCAATTCATTAGATTAATACTAGATTTGGAAATGTGCTTAAGCCTTAAATTCCATGGAGAAAAACAACAAGAAATTTGGACCAGAGCTTATGAATGGAATAAGAATTTGTAAGCGGAAGAACAACAGAGGATCAGAACTTCTTGCGCTCCCTGCTTGCTTTCATGTTTACACAAAGATGAAATCTTGTTGATTTAAGTTTCGTTTGGGACGGCTTTCTTACTGCTTCTTAAAGCAACTTTTTAGTATAAAATTTTTATTTTTTTACAAGAAATTAAGAAGCAGTAAGAAAGTTGTCACAAACGAAATCCTAATTTTCAATATAAGATTCTTGACACATTTGGTAGCTACACCATTACGTGATACTTCTCATACGAATAGTTGTTCCTGCCAATTGGGTGCTCAATCTCTCATTACACACTATTCGCCCTCTAACTCTATTTTCTTCCATATGCAATTGACAGTCGGCACGGCATGTCCCTTTGCAAATGCACCTTGTTCAAACCAGCACTATCATCAATGAATATTAAGCAATAAAAAAAATAAAATTTTAGAACGAGGATATCTACCCGCTGCCATTCTTATAAGAGGTGTTTGGCGGCGTAACATATCTCTCGATAAGCCTACCAACAACCAATCCCACAGATGCAGGACCAACGATCAAAATTTTGAAAGTTTAATCAATTAAAGTACTACAAATGAATTCATTGTGGGCAAGTGTCGTATCGCCCACAACCGCAATGATGCCCCAAAGGTCATTGCCCGTCCATCGGTCCGAATAAATATAAAGAAATTAATATATTTTATTTTATATTTCACTTACTCTTTTTCTTTCAAAATTTTGAAATAATTAAGATAAATTCATATACATAAATTGTTTCGAACCTAAAAACTTCTAGACCGGTGGCCAAAACGTCAAACCAAACGTTGGGCTTACTCATCAATACGAAAATAACGGTCATTTTTCTTGGATTTTGCTTCATCTTCCTACTCCTTTCGGTCTCCAAATCCCTCCCCTCTCTGTTGTCGTGAGGAGCTTTAAATTAGCTGCTACTTCAGAAATCACTGGCGGTGGGGCCAAAGAAAAGAAAAGAAATTGGCCCCCCCTCTCTCTCTCTCTCTCACTACTCGATCTACTATAAAAATCTCTTACTGCAACCAGTTTCCTCCCCTCTTCTTCGGTTTCTTGCTTCTTCGCTCAACTAATCTCAGGACGAAACAGAAATAGATACCCAATGGCGATTCCCATCTTCTTCGTGCTCCTTCCTCTACTCCTTTTCATGCTTCCAGGTAAATAAAAAAAACCATTTCTTGATTAAATCCCTCTCCCCTGTTTATCTTCTCCCTAACTCCCCTGTTTCTTCCCCGCAGAGCGCGCAATGCCGGCGACATTGTCCATGACCAACAACTGCCCCTTTCCAATTTGGCCGGGCCTACTCTCCGGCGCCGGCACGGCCCCTCTCCCTACCACCGGCTTCCTTCTTAACCCCGGCGAGTCTCGTCCAATCGAAGTCCCGTCATCCTGGTCAGGCCGTTTATGGGGCCGCACTCTCTGCTCCACCGATCCCTCCACCGGCCGTTTCTCCTGCGCCAGCGCCGACTGCGGCTCTGGCACCGTTGATTGCTCCGGCAGCGGAGCCTCTCCTCCGGCCACTCTCGCGGAGTTCACACTCAACGGAAGCGGCGGCATGGATTTTTTCGATGTCAGCCTCGTCGACGGCTATAACCTCCCCCTGCTCATCGTGCCGGAGGGCGGTGAGCCCGGCGGCCGCTGTGGACCCACCGGTTGCCTTGTCGATGTTAATGGACTTTGCCCGTCGGAGCTCCGGGTGGTTGCCGACGGCGAGGCGGTGGCTTGCCGGAGCGCTTGCGATGCTTTCGGCACGCCGGAGTATTGCTGTAGCGGGGAGTACGGTGGGCCCGGCACTTGTAAGCCGTCGATTTACTCTCAACTTTTTAAAAACGCTTGCCCTCGAGCGTATAGCTACGCGTATGATGATGCCACGTCGACGTTCACTTGTTCCGCCGGAACTAGTTATCTGATTACCTTCTGCCCCAGCACCACCAGGTACGTTAATCACCGCCTAAACTTTGATTAGTTTAATAATTAATTATTTAGTCTTATTGCTTACTAATTTTACAGTTTGAAGTCCTCGGGTTCGGGTCCGGGTTCGGGTTCGGGTTCGGGTAACAACCCGCAAGCGGTGGGGCTGCCGTTGATTAATGACACGATGGTGTTTCTCCAGGGGAGCTACTCGGCCGGCGAAATGGTGGTGCCGATGATGCCGGTGGTGGTGCTCGGGTTGTTGTGGGCAGTTTGGTGGCTTCTCTGATTTTTTTAGGTTCAATTTTTTTTTTCCTAATTTTTGTTTTCTTTAGGTATGTAAATATATTGACTTGAATAATATGGGCATAAATATCCCAATTTTTTCTATTAAATTTCCCAGTTTCATTTAAAAATTTTCATTCAAGGAATTATCTTCATTAAAATTTTAATTTATAAAAAAATATTTTATTAATGTCATATAATTTATTAAAGATGTTAAAATTATGTTAGATTATTTTGATTAGTTCATTATATGTTAATAGAATGTTATTTTAATGTAAGCTTAATTTATATAACCCGTCTTTGTTATCATCTTCAATGAATGCGGTTACTAACTGCTAACGATAGGGCACGTATGCCCACAAGCAATCCATTGATCGTTGGTGTCAGGATCCCGCATGCAGTGTAGCAGTGAAATTGTGAATAGTTTTGTGCTAGTATTCGCTCTGAAAAGTATGTATCGAACGGTGGAGTTGGACACTCGCATAGATTGATAGTATATGTGAGTTGAGGCAAAGGCTTTGGGCAACTTCCATTTCATATTTCTTGAGTAGGTGGTGTGGACTCCCAATGATAGCCATCGAGTGCTTTTTAAATGGCTAGCCCTAAGTAGAAATGGCTAGTTCCTATCGATTACCTAGGATTTAAATTTTTATTTTTGTTCAAGTGGTTTATCATATCAGTGGTTTTCTTTATAAAGAAGAGTGACTTGGGGCTTCTTCTTTATTTGAAGTTGGTGAGTATTCGAGGTAGGTGATGATTACTTGGACTAGGTTTATTTCGCTCATCATTCATGACAAGAGAGGTTACTAGTGCGAGACACGAGTTTTACGTGACTTGCTTGTCCAGTTTGAGAAATGGCATCAAGACATTCCAAAGTATGTCTTCTTATGTCAGCGGTGAAATGCCAAATTAAAGAAGTTTTAGAGGGAGAGAAGAGTTCTTAAGTCATGCTGAAGTGTTATTACTCAGCAATGCATAGGGGTAGGATGATGTAAATGGAACATAAATATGTATTTTCCTTTTTTATTTTCTTTTTGGGGAATACTTTGTAGTTAACATCATTCCTAAAAAAAGGACTTGTACACACACATAAACATACACACTCTTTTGTTGAATTTATTTATGTGCTCACTAGTCTGTCTGCTCGACAATGTTAGATATTTATTGAAGTGTGTCATATATTTCTTTTTATAATCTGTAGAGTAAAATGTGACTTCAACAAGTGCAAACTTTCCATCAACCCTAGGGCTTCAGCTCGATATTTATGTCTTCTATGATATAAGGGTCATGTTATTTGCATTCTTAATTTTGATCTTACAACTCCTTTTAGCTCCGATAATGTTATAAATAATAGTATATATCAATCAATGAAGTTCATAATGTAAAAATTAGTAGAAGATCTAAGTATTCATGGCTATATTTGATTTGATAATTATCATCTCTCTTATGACTTAGGATTCATTTGAGATGATTTTTTTATGCTTTCTAAATCAACTTTTTTATATAATAATTTTTAATTCAAAAACTTTTTATATTAGAAAATCATATTAAAATAATTATAAAAAAATTGTTGCAAATAAAGCATCAAAAGGAAGGAATCTTAAATATATAGTGTGAAGTACACATTTTTTACTAAACACATTTTATGAGAAATTTGAGATAACATGCATATATTATGGTATAATTAATTATCATATTTCATAAAAATAGCTAATAAATTATCTGCCTTCAAACAATTTAATATTCTAACAAAATTGCAAATTTAAATTTATATAATTTATGTAATTTCGAATTTAAATGAGGCATAATAAATAACCAATGGAGTTATGCATTACCAAATATAAAATTTACACTTGCTGCCACTTTTAATGTCAAATAGCCTATTTCGACATAGTGAATACGGGATCATAACAATTTTGATTTCATTTGAGATAATTTTCTTTATGTTTTCTAAAGCAATCTTTTAATACAAAAATATTTAGCTCAAATAAATTTTTAACTAAAAAACGACTTTATAAAGCAGCAAGAAAGCTGTTCCAAACAAAGCCTCTAGCTCAGGAGAAATTATTCTTTGCGAACGCCAGACGGGAAGAACCGTCCGGTTTTGTATCTGTGAACAGTAAAAACACAGCGTAAACAAGAAAAGCGCATTGAGCTGAGTTTTTATTATTTACAGAGACAAAATTGGACAATTCTTCAATCGGGTGTTCGCATAGAATAATTCATCCAAATTCAGCCTCTCGAAATAGAGGTGAATGGCATGTTTGTGATTTTTGAACAGTTTATAGGCAAATTATTTAACATTGGAGAAATATTTTGATGGTATAACACTCAAAATCATTAAATTATAATTTATGCTTACATTTCTCTTTCTCAAATAAATATAATATTTTCTTTTTTAAATTATTCTTACCAAATTAAAATCAGAATATTCCGATTTTTTTTTTATGAATATAGATTTTAAATATTTTTTATCATTAAAATTTCGTACAACTTATCATCACTCCTTCAGGAGGAAAGATAAACTATTTTTTACAAAAAAAGTAAAAAATTGAATAAGTTATCATAGCAATTTTTTCCCCTTAAAAGATACTTTATATTGAAAGCGGACGGCTTATCCTTCTAAGAGCAATGGAGATTGGAGAGATAAAAAGAATGCTGACCACTATGAAATTCTTCTATTGAAAAAGAATTAATTAAAATTGAAAAAAATTAAAAAAAAAATCTTCGCAAAGGTACAATTTTTAAAAATAATAATAATTGTTGCGTGCTAGAATATATGCGGCGGTAGAGTTTGTAAATTTGCGGCCTAGCGTTGTACGATTATTCAGCACACAAACAGAAAAGAGAAGTGAACACCAATGTTTTTACGTAAAAAACCCGAAAGAGGGAAAAAACCACTGGGCCTCGCCCAGTTGCAAAGTTCCACTAGTATTTGTTTCAAGTACAAAGGTTGATCCGTCTTACAAATCAAGACGATCAATTTACAATCAACTACTCACAAAGTTACAAAGTTCTGTGAATTCCCGACGTTTCCCGAAAATCCGGCAGAGTTCCGGCGTCTTCAGGCGGTGAGAAGAGCTTCAGCGGTGGTCGAGGAGGAGCTTCTTCCTTCTCCTCCTTCTCTTCTTCTTCTCTCTCTTCACTTGAGTCCCCCTTCTAAAGAATGAGGGCTCTATTTATAGTTTTTCTGTAGTGGCATGACTTGTAAATATGTGTGAGATCAGGGGCGAACAGGGAGTGCTTGAATGGACGGCTGATTTTGAATCATTTGATCATACACCGTTCGTCAGCCATTTGAAGGCCTTAGTGATGTCGGAATTTGGAGATCTTAGACTCGTTGGATTCGTCTCGTCGAGTCGTTCGATTCGACTATAAGCTCGCCAAAATCGGAGACCGTTTGGTAACTCAACAGCGCTTTAGGTCCTTGATTTGGACTCATTTGGGCTCGGATTGAGTCAAATTTGGTGTCGTTGGGTTCGTATTTCCGAGACGCTCAGTTTGACTGTAAGTTTTCTCAAATCGGAGTTCAGGTGCTTCCAAATTTAATTTTTAAAGTTTCCAACTAGCTTTTTGTCTCGAGATTCGTGCCCGATCAAAATAATTTTTGCATGACGTATCAATAATAAATGTTGTTTGTTTCTTAGTTGTTTCCTTCTATATTTATCGATTTAATTTTTTATATTTTGATATAACTAATAAGTTATATCATAAATATTTATATTAAAGTTTCTATAATTTATTTGATGGTCTTCAAATATGGTGAGTAAGCTCCAATTAAGGAAGTTTTCAAAATTAAAAAAAAAAAACAAGACTAAGAATATATTTGGGACGATTATAATTTTTTTATAAAAATAGTTCATAATTGTAACATTATTATAAGGAAAATAATATTTTAAAAGTTGCTATTAAAAACAACGGTATGCCACATAAGTTTTTTAAAAGTAGAAAAAAAAAATAGTAGTCAAATAAAAAATATGATTAAGATCTGAAAAATAAAATAGTAAGTTGTCCCAAACATAATCTAAGGCTTCGTTTGGGATAGCTTTTTAATGCTTCTTAAAGCAACTTTTTAGTAAAATTTTTGTACTAAAAATTTGCTTTAATAAGCAGTTAGAAAGCCGTTCCAAATGAAGCCTAAGTGTATGCCCATGAAAAAAAAAAGTGATTCTAGATTATGCTCTTATAGTATACTTTGAATTGTTTAAAAGTGAAAGTTTAATGTTTCGTTTGGGATGACTTTCTTACTGCTTCTTAAAGCAGTTTTCTAGTACAAAAATAAAAAATTTTTCTACTATAAAACTGCTTTAAGAAGCAGAAAGAAAGCTGTCTCAAACAAAATCTAAGGGATTTATTTTTCTGAATTGATTGGTCGAACGCAAAGCAAAAAATTGATAGAAAAAATTTAGATTTTAGAATCTTAATGATAATTTTTATAAATATTTATTTATGAGATATAAGTGAAGCAAATTTAGCTTTGTAGTAGAGCTTTAATAGTTGCTCTGCATTAGAGATGACACTAAAGCATAGATATGACTTATCTTGATAAAAAATAAATACAATGTGAGAGTGATAGCATCTTCATCTAATGGTGATGTATAAAAGTATTTCATCATACTTTATGCTTATTATTTGCATAAAAAGTTCAAAATATTAAACATATAGTATCCATAAATGGCTTCAATCCTTTAGATAATTAATTATTTTATATACATATTAATTAATGTATGTTGTTGATGATGTCATGTGTTAACATACTTCATATTATGGCTATGCGTCAAGCAATAAAATATGTTAATTCTTATGGGAAAATAACCTCAGCTTCATTTGAGATAGTTTTCTTGCTGTTTTGTAAAATTATTGTAAAGAAAATAAAATTTTAAAACTATTGTAAAAAATAATGATCATATAAAAATTATAATGATGATTTGAAAAATAAAATAACAAGAAAATTATTCCAAACAAAACTTTAGTCTAGATCCTCAGTTCCAAGTATGTCAAGTTTTGTTGAATCTATGCTTCAATTCAAACGAGGGATGCAGAAGTCAATGGCTATTGTAATGTTCTTTATGGCTAGCCTGCATTCTACCACACAACCAGTCAAGTTTTTACCCAGAAAATACTTAAAAATGTCCAAATGATCATTATAATCATTCATTTAAGTCAATACATGCTCAATAATACTGTCAAGCCACATAATTATCTCTCACCACCTTCTCGTATTCTGTGTTTTACTTATATCTAACAAGTTGTATTGTCTATATTTATATAATGTGTTGAAAATATGTTTCTATCTTACAAGCATTCCTCATCAGTCAATTATAGCTGCTCTGGTTTCATTTGGGAGGACTTTTTAATTGCTTTTTAAAGCAGCTTTTTAGTACTTATAAAGTTTAATTTTTTACTAAAAAACTGCTTTAAAAAACAGTAAAAAAACCGTTCTAAATGAAGCCTATATCTTTCTCCATGCATAATTATAATCACAATAGTATAAAATAATGTAAAGTCAGCACTGTAGGTATAATATAAGAGTATCAAATATTTTCATATATACCTGAACATCAGAGGTGTCATCATCAAGTCGATACTCGTGCATGATCCAGTCAGTCTTGAGGCCATGAGGTGCTCTTCCAGTGTAAAAAACTAGTGTTTTCCTCATTCCAATCCTCTTTGAATTGCTAAGATGAATGGCTTTATCTCTTCCTGTAGCCTTCCAGAATCCAGCAGTAGTTGCTCGATTGGTTCGAGTTCCTGTAGGGTACTTCTTGTCTTTGTGACTGAAGAAATACCATTCATTTTGAGGGCCACTTCCAATTCTACATTTATCTGTTTTCTCATGAAAATTGCAAGCTAGAAAGTTTAGTTACAATTATCTCAGAAAAATAATATGTAATGAAGGATTATTTACTTTCTTTTCTATCTTATGACACTAATTATAAAGGGAAAATTAGGTTTCAATTAACTGTAGCTATGTCTATGAAACCTTTTCCATGTTTTACATTATTTAAAATGAATACCTAATTTGCTGAATAAATTAATTATGTAAAAAATATTTAATTTTTTTAAAAAATAATACACTTATAAATTATTAATTCTTAATTATTAATAATAAAGAACCTACACTTAATAATCTACACTTAATAGATTTTGATCGAGTTGAGTATGAAATGGCTTATTTGTCTTCTTAGAGAATTTTTATTTGGTGTGGACCTGGACGTAGCTCTACATCCGGAGTCCAATAAAATCGAGTCACTTGGCATGCACACGTGCATATTAATTTTTATTTCATTTTTCTTTTTTTTTTTCTTGCCAGCCCGACCAACCTGGCCCAAAATATTCCTGTTCAAATTTAGGCGTTTTAATTGGCGCTCTTTTTTTAAAAGAAATACCTCGAACTTCTATATTTTTTAGGATTTAAGCTCAAAATATATTTTGATAGTTGCTGAGAAAGAAGAAACCTGGAAAAGCCGGTGAAGATGAAGATGAAGACTGGTTTGGAGGAAGAAAAGCCTTCTAAGAGCGAAGGCAACCACCTTTTGACCAATTCTTCATTGCTAAGGTCCATCAGGTTCTATTCCTTCTGCAGAAACCTATTAAGCATTATGATATATTTGAGAAGTCAATAGTCGGTAGGTGAACAATACAATGTCAATATTGACGTCGAATTGTTCCCCTACGCCAAAAAACCCTCGCTTGAGAATTTGTCAAAGAAGAGCAAGAAAGAGGAGAGAAGCGCTTGAAAGAGGAGAGAGATGATTACCTTGACAGAAAGGAAAAATTATTCCGTCAGGTTACCTGACGTAGAGATACATCAGGTAGCTTATAATACGTCGCCACGTGCACTTACTCTTTACCGTACGGCCCAATGACCCGACCCGGAGCGGACCTGAGAGTTGGCGTAGCTCGGTATTGCTAGGTATTGATCCATTTTGCTCGACAAAAATGAAAAATACTATTCTGTGAAGAGCAATACCGAGTTCTTTTAGGTATTACTCGGTATTGCTCGGTATTAATACCGAGTTCTTTTAGGTATTGCTCGGTATTGGTCTTTATAGAACGATATTTATCGTTATTGCCAAGCAATACCGAGTAATACCTAGCAATACCGAGCAAATACCGAGCAATACGCGAACATAGTAATCCCGGATTCGGTCCGAGTCGGGTAGTCGGGCCGCGCGACAAAGAATAAGTGCACGTGGCGATGTATTATAGGCTACCTGATGTATCTCTACGTCAGGTAACCTGACGGAATAATTTTTCGACAGAAAGAGTGCGAAAGAAGAGAAAAATAAAATTTGATTAGGAATGAATTATGCTATTTTAAAATTTTACTATATTTTAGTGTAAAATGAATTTTTCGTTGTAGATGTCCTAACACGGTAAAAATTACAAACAGCTCCAAAAATTTTCCGTGCAATTATCAAAAGTACGTTTCGCCATCTATTTAAAGTAGTAAGATGTGTCTGATTTTCCCTTTATTTATTACGTAACAAATAAGATATTTATGAAAGTTTATTCAGTAAACATAGATTTAGCTATTTTTATTAAGATTCTTTTCTTCTACTCAATCAATCGGCTCTGTTTTCTGTTAAATGGGCTGAGAAATTCTAACTAAACCTTACTTATCATAAAACGGCCGAACAGAATATTATCACCTTCTTCTCGTCCTCTGTTCTTCTCCTTCGCCGCCACCGAATCGCCATTTCTGCTCTCACTTCTTCCTTCGAGAATCCTCAGCAAAAATCCTACTCACTGAAAGGAACTCAAAGCCACTTACAGTACTGTAAAACCACCACAATTTCCTCCCCAATGACTCCCCTTACTCCTAGTTTCGCCCTAACCCTACTTCTCACACTCATTTCTTTCTCAGGTGCTCTCTCTCTACCTCTCTCTACCTTTTTTGGTCTATGCCCTCTCTGTATTTCTCCTCTCAATTGATGTTCTTTGTGCTTATTTCCTGCAGATCGGGGAGTGAAGAGCGCGACATTCACTTTGGTGAACAACTGCGGCGATACCATCTGGCCCGGAATCCTCTCCAACTCTGGCAGCCCGTTACTGGAACCGACCGGCTTCGCCCTCCCTTCCGGGACATCCAGTTCACTCTCCGCGCCCACCGGATGGTCCGGCCGCTTCTGGGCGCGCACCGCCTGCTCCTCTGACGCCTCTGGCCGCCTTACCTGCGCCACTGGCGACTGCGGTTCCGGTTCCGTAGAATGCGGTGGTGCAGCCGCCTCTCCGCCCACTACACTAGCCGAATTCACCCTCTCCTCTGCCGGCGGGAACGATTTCTACGACGTGAGTCTTGTGGATGGCTATAACCTCCCGGTCGTAGTTACGAGCAGCGGCGGGGTAGGCGGCTGCGAGATGACTGGCTGTGCCGTGGATCTGAATCCGATGTGTCCGATGGAGCTGAGGGTGGGGGAAGGAGAAGCCTGCCGCAGCGCCTGCGAGGCATTTGGGCAGCCGGAATACTGCTGTAGTGGTGAGTACGGGAGCCCGGCTGCTTGCCGGCCGACGATGTACTCGGAGATGTTCAAGTCGGCGTGTCCGAGGGCTTATAGCTACGCTTATGATGATGCCAGCTCTACCTTCACCTGCGCCGGAGGTGATTACTCCATTACTTTCTGCCCTGAAACGCCCCAGAGGTAGGTACCGCTACAGACAAGTAAAACAAAGTAGGATAGGGATTGATTAAAAGGTGATTTGAAGTATGATATTTGTAGATGATTGCGATCTTCTTTGCTCATTTCATAACTTGAAAGCGACCACTTCCATATTTTTCTTTTCCTTCACTAGCAGCTTCAAGATTGCTCATTTTAGATCTAGTTAGGTCTGATCAGAAACCCCCAAAATCGGTTACTTAAAATTTTTTGTTTGATTATTAGCCTAGAATGACTTACTCCAGCTTGGATTACAATGAGCTCAAATTGTTATATAGATCTGGAAACAAAATTGTTAGCGGTAAAAATTTCAAGTTTTTACCTATTAAACTAGCTGAGAACCACTCAAAATTTATCTGAGGTGAGCGAGAATATTATTAGATTTACACTGAGAATTTGATGTTCTTCATCAATAGAGCTCAAATCTCCATTCAAATCTAAAGGTATTTCTCTCCCCTGACATGAATTTTCCTCGATATGTCTTTCCTGTATTCTATTGATAAGATTTGGTTGGTGGCAATATTTAAAGAATAGTTAGTTCGCCTGTCAATTAAATGATTCTATCTTTGCTCATCACTTTTGTCGGCTTTAGTTTTCAGTTGACTCGAACTGATTGATCTTTGAAATGGATTATGATTTGTGTCTGCTCTACTGGAAAGATTGTATTTTTTTCTGATTAAAATTTAAGTAGAGTGAATTTCAAAACTGTGATAAATTATTAATTAAAATTTATATTAAATTCATTTCAAAATTTTCATCATGATCTAATTGAAGAAAGTTGTATTGTGGTCCTTTTTCTTCAACAGTTTTCTGTTTCTACTGAAAATTCAACTAATGCTGATAGTGACTTCATTAAATATGAATCAAAGAGTTGCAGCGTTTAGATCTATTTCTGTTCTGCAAGAATATAGCCTATGAAGCTGCCCTTCCGTTTGTGTGTATGATTTCATTGGATTCTTACATAATGTTTTAGAGTCTCATCTGCAATCTTATTTGTTTCAAATAGCATCTTCTAAAGGAGAAAAAGTGAGGGGAAAAGGGAAACTAAAGAAAACAAGGATAAGGGGAAAAAAAAAGGCTCTGGTCATTTCTTCTTTTGCTTTGTTCTTTCTCCACTGATGTGTATGGTTAGCGGTTGTGGTTGTTGCTCCTATAATTGAAATATTAGAAAACCAGAAAAGCTTTTCAGCATCAGATTCCTATTTCTAGATTTGCAAAATGTAGCCATTTACCCATTTCTAGAATCGCAAAATGTAGCCATTTACCCACCGAGGCTTAGGGTGGTTGGTCGGCGAGCACAGTTGGGATCCCCCATTCCGGATTCGAATCCCCCCCTCTACTACGGCCTCGCCTCTTCAGTGGGGCAAAGCAAGTGTGAGCCCGATACCGGTGTATGACCTCGCTAGGTTCCACTGAGGGATTAGTTACGCCGCCACGTGCTCCCTTTGGAGTGTCAGCGTGTAGATACCCAAACAACAACAACAACAACAACAACAACAACAACAACAACAACAACAACAACAACAACAACAACAACAACAACAACAACAACAACAACAACAACAACAACAACAACAACAAGCCTTTATCCCACTACGTGGGGTCGGCTACATGAATCAATTTTGGTAACGTGTAGATACCCGTTACCAAAAAAAAAAAAAAAATGTAGCCATTTGAATACTTGAAAAACTTGATTCCATCTTAAATTAACCTTTTTTTTTGTTTTTTTTGTTTTCTGCATATCAGTCAGAAATCTACTACAGCCTTCCCTTCTCCGCCAAATGAGGCAACAGGAGTGGTTGTGGAGGAGGATTCATGGTTTGCGAGCTTGGCCATGGGAGACTCTGTGGCAACCTCTGCAAGGAGAAAAGCTTCCATTGTTGCAGTAACTATTACCTTTTCTGCTCTTCTCTGTGTTCTGCTATTGTGAGAGATAAGGCGCAGAGGTGTCCTTCGTCCCTGAAAAGAAGGACGACTTGTTTGTAATCTATATGAACAGAATGCAATTTGTTTCTTTCTTTAGGTAGGTTTTAGTGAGAGACAAGTTGTGGGTGTATATCTTTTGTCCATGGAATCTCTCCGTGATGATTATTGTTCCTTTATTTACGATTCCCTTTAATTCACTGTAGCTGTTTTTATTGAAATGAAAGCTTTAGCTCAATAGTAGAAATTAAACTCAATATAATTACATCAGTTACATTGTGGCTTGGGTATGTTAAAATCCCGAGTCACCAAGCCAATTGCCAATCAGCTAGAAGTATCTATTCTTAGAAAAATTATTTTGTGCGGACACTGGGCGTCGTTCGGATGTAAATCAGAGTACGCTACATCACCTCTTTGTGGTGTACTGCGACTGTGTACCTGTTATGCATCAGATGATGTGGCGCGCTTTAACTTGCCTCTGAACGATCTAGTACATGTACAGAATAATTTCTCAAACACTCCTTTTCTTATAGAGATGAATAGGCTTGGAAACAAGAAATAGAAGGGGGAGTCCACCAACAACTTAGCGAAAAACTATTTAGGGAAAAGAGAGAAAATTTGCTCATGAGATGGCTTGTTTATTATAAAAGAGAGAAAATGATTATATTTTAATCCATTATTATAATAAAATGAGAAAAGGAATGATAAATTATAAGGCAAATAATAATGAATTATTTAATATAAAATAGTGAGGTAATTTAAGATATTTTTTATAACTTTGTATGTAAAATTTTGAATTTTAATATATTTAAGTATATTTTATACTACTATTTTTTAAATGAGTTGGCACAAAAGCTAAGAAATTGAGTTAGGGTTGGCTGAAGCTTGGCTCATTTGCTGATTGAGCTCAGCTCATGAGCCATTTATCGAGCCAGCTCATGAGTCAACTTAACACACTTGCACCTCTAATTTTAATCAAATCGAAGTATGATGATACTTGTGTCCTGCCATTTATGAGCCATGCCTAAACTTGACCAATTAACCCTAATTTTTATACTAGCAGAACACTATTTTAAGAAGCAATAAAAAAACCGTCCCAAATGAAGCCTTAGTTTATTTTAGGTTTATGATATTGCATATTTAACTTTCTTTTGTTAAAACTTTTGTTGTTATCATATAAAAGCTACTTATAAAGGCAACCGAATCATTAAGGTTGAAAGTTTGTATGACAAATTAAAATGCCCATCAAAACTACTTCTTGGTAATAAAAAATTATTTTAGAAAGCAATAAAAAAACTGTCACAAATGAAATCTAAATTTATAATAAGCTCGAGTAAACCAGTATCGTGAGTATTGAAAGCAAAAAACTTCTTTAAAGGCAAATTATGTTATCCAACCAAATGAGAAAAATATGAAATCTCATTAGTTATTCCACCTATAAAATTTAGAATTTATTTGGGACAAATTTCTTACTGAATTTTTAAGTAAAAAAAAATTAAATTTTTTATAAGCATAAAGAAAACCGTCCCAAACGAAGCATCAATGAACCCAAACTTTTTATAACAATAAGGACTATTATATAAATTATAGCTGGTGCTCCATAAATAAGGTGCACATGGATTATTTAATTTTTCATTGCACATTTATTTGCACAAAGTTAAACTATTTAAAAAAAAAAAATCCATTAATAAATGACATTTGAATCCTCATAATTTTTTTCTTAAGAGGAAATTTTATAATATTCATAACAGTTTTAAAAATTATATTTGTACCATAACAGTTTTAAATGTAATTTTGTAGTTAAACTGCTATCTTTCTCAAAAACAGTGCTAAGGAATCTCATAATTAATTTTGTAAAAAAGCTTAAGTCAAGAAGGCCATTATATTGAAGCCACAAAGATGACCGTACATCTTTTTGAAGTGTGGATGTATGATATAATATATAAATTGACAATTGTGTATCAAAAAGAAAATCTTCATTAGACCATTGGAAATGTAACGGAAAATCACTGTTTGCCATTCTTCCGTCGCTCCAGTTGAGCGGCAATTCTGTCGTTATTTTATTGCTGGTGAACAGTGCGATATCAATATTGACGTCGCATTGTTCACCCGTTAAATTTTTATGTGTCAAAGGGATTTGCCCGCAAAATGAAGAAAAACGGTTACGAGAAGAAGAAGCCAGCGAATTGGAGTTCGATTGGAGTAGAATTACGGCATTTTGGAGTTTTTCTTTATTTTGCATTGGAAAATGTAATTTCCGTTGGAGATGTCCTTAGTAAAGAAATGATACAATTTGAAGAAAATTTCCTGATTAGTTTAAATAATATTTATTTATTTTTTATGCTCCAAAATTTTTTGATAATTTTTGGGAGCTCAATGGATGACTTTATTAATTCCGATATTCTAAACGGGCTACACAACTACTATATTTTTGTTTTATTTTATGTATAGTGAATTCTTTAGGATTTAAGCTGTAATCCAAATATATAAAAAGATGATAAATGGTCGACGAGTGGAAAAATTATTAGGTGCGGAGTGTGTATCGTCCGCACAAATATGGGTACCTAGCGGTACCCAGCAGTACCGAGTGTCGGTACCTAGTGCAGAATAAGGCTTGTGCGGACAGTTCTCCCCGTCCGCACTCCGCACCTAATAATCTGGGCTGAATTTACGTAATTTTCTCCACTCAAGATCGCTTTACAAAAAATATTAGAGCTTCTCACCTTAGTATTCTTTTCTCTCCCTCTATTTCTATTTCTTTGTTTTTTAACCCTAGTTGTGGGTGCACAAACAATTCTAATTCAACTATTCTAAATTTATTAGGGTGCCCTAATATTTTTAAATTTAAGTTAATTTATTATGGAGAGAACTTAATTATAATTATAATTTAATAATGTCTAAATTTACTTTAATGAATTTAAATTTTCTTTAATTATTTTGAAACTAAGCGTGATTACTTTGAAATGCTAAACTTAACAATACTCTTTAAAAGACTAGGTTGAATTTACTTAATTCCCTTAATTAATAGGCTAAGCCTATTCACTTAGGTTTCATTCGGGACAGTTTTTTGTCACTACTTTTTCATTGATTTCAGAAAAATTTTGAATTAGAAAGATGCGATAAAAAATGGCAAGAAAATTATCTTAAACGAAATCTTAATGTCGTTGGCCACTCAATTTATCGCTTGACGTGCTTTAGTTATAAATTAAGGTAAGTTAGATTTAAAATTATATGGCTTAAGGGATGTAAAAAGAGATTGTTTAAATAGGATTAGAAGCTTAAATTAATTTATGCCTGATTTAAGCCCTAATTAAACATTTTCCTAATCCATCATAGAATAATTTTTCTTACATGGGCTAGAAATCATTTTGCCTTAAAAAAGGAGAGATTGTTATGTGTTGAGTCCAGATACATAGATCTATTCAATTTTCTGACTGTGAACAATTAAAAGCACAGTTACTGTTCACCACTGTGCTTTTAATATTTCATAGTCACAAAACTGAATGGTTCTCTATATCCAAACTCCGCTGGTAATAATCTGTCGAGAGAGAGAGAGAAAGAGAGAGAGAGAGTCTCTTGTAAGTAAGTAGTAACCATAGGGAAAAGAATATAATTAATTATGTCCCCATAGAAATTTCTATTAGAGCCCAAAAAGCCTATTAATTAGAAAAATGGCAAACTCTAACAACAAAAAACACAAAAAAAACCCCTAAGTTTTACCATTTTTAACCAAAGCATAATATTAGTAAATTAATTTAATAAAGAAATAGTCAAAAGTATAATTTATTTTCAATATTATACTCAAATACATTAAAATTCTTCTCATCACATCTATGTTTTAGATTAACATTTTTTATTTTATCATTATTTTTTTTACTCTTTTTAATTATTTTTTTGTCAAAAAATTATTTTCTACAATAATTTTTGGAAAAGCTGCTTTCTCCACAATTACTTTATAACCACTTTTATAAAACATTATCTTCATTCCAAATAGACCCTAAGATAAATTTAATTAAGATGAATAATCATCATTAAATCATTTTTATATAAGCATAATATAAATTTATCTTAAAACAAATTTAATACTTATTAAATTTATCATAATTGAATTTTAATTCCAAATAATCTATACTAAAAATCTCTTTGCTATATACATAAATGTTGCAATTTTGAAATGAAGATGATAAAAAGAGAGAGATGCAGTTCATTTTGATTTGTTGGTTGGGAGTTTTGAATAACAACAAAGAAGTCTTAAGTTAGAAGCTTGCGTATATTATATGTGAATAAATTTGTCTTAATTGAACAAAATATCTCTAAGGGAAGAAATCGTTCTATGCGGACACCGAACAATCTGGAGACCAATCAGAACTCGCAACATCACCCGATATTGAGCGATACTGAGCACCGGTGCTGAGCAAAAAAAAGTGATGTGGCGCATTCTGATTGATCTCCAAACACTATTCGGGTGTCCGTACAGAATAATTTTTTTCCTATGCGAGAGATATCCCGTAGATGTTTCAATTATACTCATATATTTTGGTCTTTATAATTATTTTAATTAATATATATTTTCTTTTAAGAAAATACAATAATTAAACAAAATAATTTAATTTAGAATAAAAATTGTGAAATTTATGCACCCACTCTTTGAGATAGATAAAGAAAAGAAGCTGAGATCGCCGAATATGCTTTATTTTTGTGCTTGCGTCGGCTCCTCTTCCCCACACCGGTCGCTAAAGTATCCCCACGCGCTCTCCATTTCCTCTGTATCTACTTTTTTGGGCTTTCATTTGGATCTCGATCGCGATCTCGATTTTCGTGGAGTGGAAGGGAAGGGAAGGTAAGGTGGGGAGAGAAGAGATAAGCGAGGGTTGGAAATGATGGAGTTGGAGCTTTACCAGGAGCTTATCCTGGCCGCCGTCTTCTCCGTCCTAATCGCCTTTCTGATCGGGAAGATCGCCGTTGTTGGAGCTAGCGAAGGCGAACTCATGGAGGACGTTTCTGATTCCGCCGATTGTGCGGATTCCCTTTCTGCTGGTGGAAAATTGGAGGGATCGGAGTTGAATGAAGCTGAGGCGAGCGGTGTTCGTTCCGGGAGTGAAGAGGAGATTGTTGGTGTGTCGAAGGAAAAGAGTGATGCTGGGACGGACATGATGACAGTCGAGGAGGAGTTTGATGGGGAGATGAAAATGCCTGTGGTGGTGGAGAGTTTGAGGGAGGAGGTCGAGCGGCATGTAGTGGGTACGGAGATTAAGATGGAGAGGGGAAGTGAGGGCGAGGGTGAGGAGGAGGGATCGCTGCTTCACGGGGAGGACGAGTGGGAAGGGATAGAGAAGAGCGAGGTGGAAAAGCTTTTTGGTGTGGCTACTGAGTATGTTCGTAGCGCGAGTGGCGCAGTTGCGTTGGCCAGGTTGAGCAGTGATGTGCAGTTGGAACTCTACGGGCTTAACAAGATTGCCACGGAGGGGCCCTGCTTTGAGTCGCAGCCACTGCCATTGAATTTCTCTGCTCGAGCCAAATGGTACTCTGCAATTTTCTGTTTTTCCTCCCTTTTGGTTGGCTTGATTGCTTTAGGTAACATTGATCGGCGGCAGCATAATTTTGCTTTTTTTATTGTAACAAATGTGAGGTATTTCTTGATGATTAAGCTAGCTTTGGTACCAGATGAGAATTAGGAAGATATGGATGGAATACTTCTGCAAACAATAAACAGCTGGAGAGTTGACAAATTTAGGATTTTTGAGCTGGATAATTAGTGCCAATAGATGAATGGGAACCAGTTGAAGTTTTATCCAATGTATTATACTGCTGCTCAACTAAAATGGATTATGGAAGTTATTTATTTGGTAATGCCAAAGATGACTAAATAAAGTAGAAATAGGAACTAGTTGCATGCCCCTTGATGGTTAAAAATACTTGAACAATAAAGTGTGATTGAAGAACTCGTTTGATTGCTTAGATTTTTGATATTTTAGAGCAATAAAATCTAATATTGCATTGAAGTAAGAATTCAAACTTAAGTTCATAAACAATAAAAATGAAATTAGAGTTGAATAGGTATATGTGATAGTACTTATCCATAACGGATAGAGTATTTCATTTGACTGAACTCGGTTGGGTATCCAATCCAGATATATGAGATGGTATCTGCAACAATCTAAACATTACTTGTTAAATGCTTACAAAAAAATTGAATGGTCATGCTCATTTGCATAGTTCTGTTGGCCACAATCACAGAATGCGGACTTCATGTGTTAAAGTTGTGATGGAGCCTGTGAGAGGGAACCCACTTGAGGACCTCCACCTGACAGAAGTCATCAAATGTGAATCTTCAAGAGCTTTCCCGTTTGCCAAACTCTTCCAACAACAGCTTTGACTTATTGGCATCCTCGTTGGATCCCACTGGTACTCCATTTCCTGCAACCTTCTTAGACCTTGGTGATGGATGAGAGGGAGCAGGAGAGAATCATTGGGAAGGAGAGTGGATAAGAATTGAGAGCTCAAAACTTAAGGGCATTTGTATGTTACTTATTAAATCTTGAGTTATAAATCAAATCGATTGTTGATCGAATTTTCATTAAGGTATTGGAAACATTTTTGGTATGCATCTACACCATATAAAATTTCGAAGAACATTTATGTGCTGCTTATTAAGCCTTGCTATAATGAAGTAGATTTTATAAAAGAAAATATATAATATATTTATATGTTTATATGTTGGTATTATGAAGGAAATTTAACTAGCCTACTTTAAGTTTTCATACTATAAGTAATTTAGAGTGGTTGATTATATTCTATAAAAAAGAAAAAGTGGCTATAAAGCTTTCCTTCTTCAATTTCCCAATGGGTACTTATATACAAAACTACCTAGAAAATAATTGAAAATTACTAATTACATAGATTTAAAAATTAAAACTATTGTCCAAAACTTTCCATCTTGGCTGCTTGAGGAGATAACAATTTGTGCCACTTTCCTTTCCACTTAAAGCTCATGAATTTTGGGCACTCTTCTTTCCATGTTAAGCATATGAATCTATGACAAATGATTTCCTTTATTTCATGAATATATGGTTCATTTTATTCCTTTTTTGCCAACCCTTATTGATGCAGAGCATCTTATCTAAAATGTAACTTAGGAATAGATTATCATTTAAGAGCTATTTTTAAAGCTTTTTTTGAAGATTCTATTACCAATTATATATATAAGCTGCTATCAGAAGTATGGAATGAATGAATATTTTTAGATTTTAACAGTTTTTACTGTCCTTGATGTTCTTGCTCTTTGGAGCAATTACTGTGATGTTTCTTCATTGATCTCCCCATATCAATTGGTATCAGAGCCTTGGGCTTATGCTACATCAACCATTGATGTCAATCGAGGTTTTAGATGCTTTGGAAAGACTATGGATGAAGATAGGTTTTCGACGGAAGCCTCCACCAGTTGGAAACGACAAAGCAATTCTCCCTCGATGGCAACCATACCATTGGACATCTACACGCACGGTCTGCTTGTCCGTGACCAAATTTTGTCTGCGACCTTGGCCGCATTGCTCTCAATCAACCCTCATCGTCGACCTACGGTCCGTGCCTGTTCTTGTCCAGTTTGCACGAATGTCCACGCCTATCGTCCACGCGCTCTTGACAGTCGGCATCCATCAGTTCGGCACCTGATCTCGAAACCTGTCTGCTGCCTTGCTCCAGCACAAAATTGCACTTCCAAGTGCCTCGGTCCACCTCCGCTCATTCCACACCACTGTCCCTACTCCCCCAGTTTGCTCCGAGCTGTTGTTTACGACCAGCCCGCCACGCGCGACCAACTTTTAGCGCTCAATTCCGCTCCCTCGCCTTAACCGCGTCCACCTGCCCCTCTCCAGCTTATTTTTGCGCTTTAGATCGCAATCAACGAACTAGAGCCCCCTTCCGTCCCGTACTCTGGTTTCTTCAGACAAGAGTAGTTTGATTCAGATCATTTTATCTAAAATGTATCTCAGGAATAGTTTATCATTTAATAACTATTTTCTAGACTTTTATGGAAGTTTCCCTTACTAATTATATATGTATGCTGCTATATGAAGAATGGAATGGAATGAATATTTTTTGGATTTTAACAGTTTTTACTGCTCTTGATGTTCTTGCTCTTAGGAGCAATTACTTGTGATGTTTCTTCATTGATCTACCCAGATCACTTATACTTTCAACACTATCTATCAAATCTGATTTTAGATCTATCATTTCAAATTTTGCTGAAGCTGTTTTTGAATATATGGCTATAAATTCATTTGGCAAATTTGTTTGCAAGTTGACTGCCCCTGTTGGAACATACAAAGTGAAAACTAACCCACTTTTTTGTTTATCTTTAATGATGTGTCTATCCACTTCCATATATTTGATTTGATCATTATGGTTTAGATTGTAAGCAATATTGATGAGAGACTTATAATCACAGTATATCTCTATCAGCCCTTTTCATTTGATTTTTAACTATTATAATATAATTTTAATAAATAGGAGTTCACATATATCCTGTGTGATTGCTTTGAATTCAAATTCAACACTTGAACTTAGGACAACAGGTTATTTCTTGCTTCACAATATTACAAAATTTCTCCTAGTAGTGTGCAATATTCCGCATAGTTGGCTTCAGTACAACCTTCAATTAATAGGATTTCATATTTTTTATATATGATCTCTTTTCTACAATTTGGTTTTAACTACATGAGAACTATGTAAGCAGCTTAATGGTGAGTTTCCTTTGGTTTATGCAAAAATTAACTTATGGGACTTGTAGTAAAAGTGATGTTAGGATGGGTGTCAGATAGATCAATTTTCAAACTAATTTTTGATGTTATCCGATGTCAACTTTTGTTTCTTTTTCATCTATGTTTGGTCTCTGATTTGGTTTAGTTGGTGTTTCTCATAGGTTATAATCCGTCATTTTTTTCTCTCAAAAAATCCATAACATATTTCTGTTGAGAGAGAAATATTTATCTATAACTGCGTCACTTTTATACCCAATAAGTAGCTTGCTAATCTCTTTGATATTAAAATTTGAGGCAAATTTTTTCCTAAGTAGTTATTTATTTTTATTGTCATCATCTTTAACAATGATATCATTAACACAATAAGGATTGAAAATTTTCTGCCAGTGGAATGCTTTATGAAGAGTTATTATTTTTTGTTTTGTTTATATCCTATTCCATAAATTGCTTTTATACTATCAAACTAGCTCTTGTGGATTTTTAAGATTATATAGTGCCTTTTTTATTCTAACACCGTTCGTTTGGTGAAAGAGCTATTAAATTTTGGTAGAGGATCCGTATAAACTTCTTCAGTGTCCTCATATCATAAGTCATTTTTTACATTATATTATCACATAAACCATCCACAATTAGCAACTAGAGAAATTTTGATGCGAATTATATTCATTTTAACAATAGGAGCAAAAGTTTCTAGGTAGTTATTTCATTGGATTTACCATTCCAAGCTTTTATCTGCTTTTTATTTTATTTAGAAAGTTCACATGTATCTTATAATTTTTTTTGGTAGCTCAATGATCTCTCATGTATGATTTTTTTTTTCTAGGGCATTCATCTCTTTGTTAATGACATCCTTGAAGTTCTTATTTTCTAAAATCTCAAATGTGGTTTATGATATTTTGATGATGTTGGAGCTGATATTTGTAAGGAAGGCTTTATGTGTAGGAGAAATTTTTTGAAAATTATGTGTAATGAGTTATGAGATGCAGGGGAGAATGCGTGGCAATAGGTTGATCATTGTTATGAGAGTTACTTGATTGTGGTTCTAAAACTTGAGCTTGTTGGAAATTGTAGATGGGCCTGCTTCTTGTATAAACTTGAAGGGATTTAGTGATAGAAGTAATGTATTATTCTTGTGTTTGTGTAATTACGATGCCAAGAGAGAAGTTATTAAGTTCATCAAACTTTTCCTTCATTTGATTTTTTTACCTCTAAAAATAAGTCAAAGTAAAGAAATTCTATTTTTCATCAAAAGTGTGTCTTGAAGTTAAGAATTTTTTAGTGGTTGAATGATCACATTTATATCCTTTTTGAGTGGACAAATATCCTACAAAAACACCTAAGTTTCCTAGGATTAAGTTTATCACATTGTTATTTGTGGATGTGAACATATGACATTTGGGCGAATTTTTTTTGAGAAAAAATTCAGCAAGAAAATTCAGGTGTTTGAAATCTATTACTCTTGAAGTTATTTCATTAATGAGATGTGTGGACGTTATGGCAGCTTCTTCCCAATATTTTTTGGAAACTTAATTTTATAAGAGAAGAGTCTTAGTAACTTCTGAAGTATACTAAAAAAAAAAACTTCTGAAATATATATTTTTTTTGTCGCCTCATTTTATTTTGGAATGTTAGATCAAGATAATTGATGAATAATACATTATTTATTAAGAAAAGAATGTATAATTTTGTTAAAATATTATTGAGCATTATTATTCTTGATTTTTTTGACACTGACACGGAATTAGTTTGTTATCATATAGAATGTTTGGAAGAATGAGTGAAATCAGATTTTTTTTTTAATGATATCATACAACTGCAATCATCATGTTTGTTGGCTGTCATTCTTGTGAGAAATTATTGTGTACGCAATCCGAACGTGTTCGGATGTGCGTACACACTGCTTATTTTGTTGCGTATTTTTTTTAGACATAATTTTTTCGTGGCAAATAAATAGCAAATAAATAATAATCACTAAATACACAAAAAATACGTAGAAAACATAATTTATCAAAAAATACGCAGTGAAATAAGCAGTAAATACGCAGCATCTGAACACAATTCTGCGTTCGGATTGCGTACACAATAATTTCTCCATTCTTGTCGCATGTGCTTGAATTTATTGTATACAGGTCAACATTTTTTTTTACAATATTAATGCAGACATCTAGATTACATTAAAACAAAACAACCCCCAAATTTATAATTTAGCCTAAATTATTTGTTCAAAATCTTCATATGCGAGTAATGAGTTCCCCGACTGATATATGCTAGGCAAGCTTGGCAAAGATTGGGAAACATGTCACCAGAGGTAGCTATGGAACATTACATTAATCTTCTTTCCAACAATATTCCCGGATGGGTGGACTTAAAATCTGTAAGTGAGTCTAATAACTAAAATGTAGAACTTTATTTTTCACTCAATTTCTCTGTATAATATGATGTAAATAAAGTAACGTGACCTACTTTCTGATAATTTCAACAGGAGGATGCCAAATGTGGCAAAGACAATGATTCTCCAGTGGTAGGGACATCAGATTCAGGTATTTCTGATTTAAGATCGTCATCACAGCGTCAACTTAGCTCTGAAACTCAAAGGTAACTTTTCTGTGCCTTTTTTTTTCTAAGGTTTGGTTGATGAATGCGGAAGGATGATTTGATTGAACTCTTATGTTTCGTTTGGGATGGCTTTCTTAATGCTTCTTAAAGCAATTTTTTAGTACAAAAAAATTTAATTTTTGTACTAGAAAGCTGCTTTACGAAGCCTTAGAGTACCATCAATCCGCTTTTTTATCCATTTAATAATAATGTCTGTTTTTTGCAGGAAATCTGGAGACCATGCTTCTTTTGAAAATGATCATACATCAGAAGGGTCGAAAATACTAGAGCAAGGTTTGCCTATGATAATACATTTATTTTGTTCGTTTTACAGCCATCTACTTCTCTTGTGATGTTAACTCCATTGATTGTCATGTCTTGTTTTTGAGTCTGGCATACTTATAAAATGATAGGGAAAGAACTGGAATCAGAATTGAAAATTTCGAAATGTAATAAATATTACTAGTAATTGGATTACGAGAGAAGAGATGAAATACTATGATAGGGAGGAGACTTTACTGTTACAGTTCTGTTGTTGGAATTTCCTAAAACTAAACCTTTGTTTTGGACTATTAGCATTGTTCTTCTGATAGTTTTTTTATTTGTAGTTATTGATCTTTGCTTTTAACATTTGTGAAGGATGCCAATAATTGAATTTTTTTTCTTGGATGAGCTGCATTCATGCCCATAACATTTTGGCTTGTTAACCATTTAATTATCTTAATCACTAAATGCAAATGCACCCTTCATTAAACCTCGTTGAAAACGTGAAATGCCTTTCCATAAAAATTTCATTTAGGTTCTTTTCAGATTTATTTGGCATTGTTGTGTTGTGCTGCATAGTGTTGTGATACCTTATACTACTTTGCAAAGCGGATAATTGTTTGTTAAGATTACTAGTTAAAATGATACATGAATTGTAACATTTTCAAAAACTGCTGTTAATATGAGTGATTAAATGACTGAAGTAAACAAATTTCTAAATTTTATATTATCAATTATCATAATGTAATAAACTATTTATGCTACTTTCACTGTTTAATGAAGCGGAAGCAGTAAGAAGAAAACATAACAAACGAACCCATAATTGTGAACTAGCTTCTTTAACTGTGCGATTTCGCACCTTGATGTTTGGAGAGATTTTGAGGTGAGGTTAGCTCAAAAAAATTCTTGCCCATTTGTTTAGTATTTCGCTCAAGATTATATTGTGTTAATATTATTATGTTAATACAAACATGCAACACTAATAATGACAATGTCAATCAAAGTACTGGCCAAAGGCGCAATTTTTTTCAGCTCGTCTTAGCTTGAACTATGCTTGAGATGAGATCATGATAAGGAAGTGTTACCTTTGTTTGGTTGGGTTAGCAAAACTTTTTGTGCTTTTGCATTTTGTGATTGGGAGCATTGAGACTTCTACTTGGAAGCTAGGGTTACCCATAATATGGTGAAATTATTCTGTGCCGGTATCCAAAGTCCAATCAAAATGTGCCATGTCGCCCCTTGCTCGGTATCCGACTCAGTACTGCTCAATACCGCGACTCGGTACTGCTAATGTGGCGCATTCTGATTGGTCTCCGGATGGTAATTACGTTCGGCGTCCGCACAATAATTTCTCCATAATGTGAAGGTAAATCAGGCCAACTTGCGTGCCCACCCACCTTCATGCACATATAACAAGCCTTAATGGATAAGATAACGTGTCTAGCGCTTCTTTTAACTCTCCAAATTTGATTAGTGTTATTTTCTTACCTGCATGCCATACAGAGTATTTTACTTCTTAATATATAGAAATTTCTGTTCAAACATTTTTATTGCGACTTCAATATCTGAAGGAATATATGCTTGTTTTGTTAGAAAATATTTTGTTTTTACTAATGTGGATCTCCATACACTGTTAGGTACTTTGGACACAGGGTTTACAAGTACTTTCATCCTCAACCTGCTATCTCCAACCAGAGGGGCTTTCTTGAGCATCTACTGGTAATCTGGCAGACCCTGATGAATTAAATAAATTACATAATTGCTTGGCTGCTCAGCTTTGAAGTTGCCATTTCCTTATGATCATATGGTCTACTATTGTGCATGTATTATACTGTATATAACTTTATTGTGAAATGCAATCTGCATATTTGTACCTAAAACCAAATGATTACTCTACTCCTGCTTTGATTGCAATATCATGAGTGTGATATCAAATGATTTCAGTATTAGTCTTTGGCCTTAAAACAAACAAAAAGCAGAGAAAAAAAGAGTAATGGTGTAAAGAATTTTTTTTTCCTTATTGTGTTCTATTAAGAAGAATTGAGTAATGATGCAGGGAAATAATAATAAATTAAATGAGTTAATTTTACACTTTTGAAGCAAATATCTTGCAATTTCCAGTTCTTATTGAGCTAAAAGGTAAAAACAAATTGTCCTGATTTTATGTTTTTTTTTTTTTTTTGAAATATAATAGCACTCAGTTAAATTTTAAATTTTGCTTGGAATAACTTTGTTATTGCTTTTTAAAATAATTTTGTTAAAAAATTTTTTAACTAAAAATTAATAAAAAAATTTTCTTAAAGGAAGTTTTAATTTAGTCAGTGCTGGAGTGCTGGCCAAATAGTTGGGAGTGGTAAGAAAATCATATTAGACTAAATTAAATGACCATTCTATTTCGATTTTAATCTATAAAATTACATAAGCTAATTGAATTGTTTGATTATGTTTAAGATTTATTAAAAAAATCATTTGAATTAAATTAATTATATTTTTAAGTAGAAATGAAGGTTGGTTTAAAACTTATTGGTTTGCCATCTCTTTTCTATCATTAATGTATGTAAATTCTAATTGAATACAATTAAAAAAAAAAACTGAATTAAATTCAACCAAAATTAGTTCAAATCATTATTTTTTAAGTTAATTTAAGAAGTAATAAAATTGTCATAAATGAATCTTGAATCTCCTAATATTCATCGTCTAAAACTCATCCCGGATTCTCGACCATCAATTTTTAAATTTTTTTATTATTTTATACACATTAGAAATTATAAGAAAATTAATCAACTTTTAAATTACATATATATTA
>NW_021319036.1:41211-49799 GCF_001605985.2 Dendrobium catenatum
ATTTCCAAATCACTTCTACAACAAATCTCGATGCAAACTGCTGTTCACAGCAGGAAAAACAGCAAAACAGTGGGAAAAACAGGGAAAAGCTGAGAGAAAATTGGAAGAACAGCTTGTATTTTACTAGTAGAAGAAGAAAACAACAAAGATACAATTGATCCTCAATTCGAGAGGAGGATCGATCTCTCCCAAATCTCTAGACGCCGCTAGAGCCCAAAGAAAACCGAATTCTAAGAGATCTCAAATTTCAACCAAATTCAAGATGCCCAAACCCTAGGAAAAACATCTATTTAATGCATACAAATCAAAAGAAATTCCCTAAACAATCCCTACATTCAAATTTCTCTTTGAAACCCCCCAAAAATCCTTCCTAAAACGCTCTGTTTGAGCGGTCGGGCCGCTCGTTCTCCGCCAGGAGGCGGAATCTCCGCCTGTTTTGCGATTTCTCCCGTGAACCGGTCCCGCCTGGACCGGCTGGACCGGTCTAACATAATTCAAGTGTTTGAAATCAATTACTCTTGAAGTTATTTCATTAATGAGATATGTGGCGGTTATGGCAGCTTCTTCCAAATATTTTTTGGAAACTTAAATTTTATAAGAGAAGAGTTTTAGTAACTTCTGAAATATACTTTTTTTTCGCCTCATTTTATTGTGGAATGTTAGAGCAAGATAATTGATGAATAATACATTATTTATTGAGAAAAGCATGCATACAACAACAACACCAATAACATCAAGCCTTTATCCCACTATGTGTGGTCGGCTACATGAATCCTTTTTCTCCATTGTGCCATGTTAAAAGTTAAATTATAATTGAAATCTAATAAAGAAAGATCATTTCAAATATTTTTTAACCAAATCTTTTTATGTCTAAAAATGGGGTGGTGGCACAGTTGGCTAGCGCGTAGGTCTCATAGCTACCATGTTTGAGTTATCCTGAGGTCGAGAGTTCGAGCCTCTCTCACCCCAGTTTTTATATTTAACACTATCGTTGCCAGGTCCCAAGTCCTGGATGAGAAAAGTGGAGGGTTGCATTAGGTAGTCGACAGCCATCATAAAACTTGTCGAATAATAATGACATGAATCCTTTAAGAAATTGTGTTGTTGGTTAAAATATTCTTAAGCATTATTATTCTTGATCTTTTTGACATTGATACCAAATTAGTTCCATCGTCCCGGGCCATCGTGGTCATTGGTCTACTTAGTCAGAGGAGATAGTTGACCCAACCTGACAGAAGGATCCTTGTTGACAACCATGAGACATCTATATTTCATGAAAACAAAACAACCCCCTAATTTATAGTTCAGCCTAAATTATTTGTTCAAAATCTTCATATGCGAGTAATGAGCTCCCCGACTGATATATGCTAGGCAAGCTTGGCAAAGATTGGGAAACATGTCACCAGACGTAGCTATGGAACATTACATCAGTCTTCTTTCCAACTATATTCCCGGATGGATGGACTTAAAATCTGGAGTGAGTCTAATGACTAAAATGCAAAACTTTATTTTCCATTCAATTTATTTGTAGAATATGATGTAAAATAAAGTAACGTGATCTGCTTTCTGGTAATTTCATCAGGAGGATGCCAAATGTGGCAAAGACAATGATTCTCCAGTGGTAGGGATATCAGATTCAGGTATTTCTGATTTAAGATCGTCATCACAGCGTCAACTGAGCTCTGAAACTCAAAGGTAACTTTTCTGAACCTTCTTTTTGTATTATGTTTGGTTGATGAATGCGGAAGCATGATTTGATTGAACTCTTGAGTACCATCAATCAACTCTTGTATCCATTTAATGATAGTTTCTGTTTTTTGCAGGAAATCAGGAGACCATGCTTCTTTTGAAATTGATCATGCATCAGAAGGGTCGAAAATACTAGAGCAAGGTTTGCCTATGATAATACATTTATTTTGTTCTTTTTACAGCCATCTACTTCTCTTGTGATGTTAACTCCATTGATTGCCATATCTTGTTTTAGAGTTTAGCATTCTTATAAATGATAGGGAAAGAACTGGAATCAGAATTGAAAATTTCGAAATATAATAGATTTTTTTTTAAATGTCATAGATATTACTAGTAAATGGATTACGAGAGAAGAGATGAAATACCATGATAGGGAGGAGAATTTACTGTTATAGTTCTGCTGTTGGAATTTCTTAAAACTGAAGCTTTTTTTGGACTATTAGCATTGTTCTTCTGGTTGTTTTTTGATTTGTGGTTATTGATCTTTGCTTTTAACATTTGTTAAGGATGCCATTGGCTTTTCAAACAGAAGCATCAATAATTGAATTATTTTCTTGAATAAGCTGCATTCATGCCCATAACATTTTGGCTTGTTAACCATTTAATTATCTAAAATCACCAAATGCACCCTTCATTAAAACTCGTTGAAAATGTGAAATGCCCTTACATTTTCATTAACTGCTGTTGATATGAGCGATTAAATAACTTAAATAAATAAATTTCTAAATTTTATATTATCAATTATCATATTGTAATAAACTATTTATTGTACTTTCACTGTTTAATGAAGCGGAAGCAGGAAGAAGAAAAGATAACAATCGAACCCATAATTGTGAACTAGCTTCTTTAACTGTGCGTTTTAGCACCTTGATGTTAGGAGAGATTTTGAGGTGAAGTTAGCTCAAAAAATTTCTTGGCCATTTGTTTATTATTATGCTTAATCTTATTTTGTGTTAATATTATTATGTTAATACAAGCATGCAACACTAATAATGCATGAGATGAGGTCATCAAAACTTTTTGTGCTTTTGCATTTTGTGATTGGGAGCATTGAGACTTCTACTTGGAAGCAAGGGTTACCCATAATGTGATGAAATTATTCTGTGCAGACGCCAAACGTCGTCCAGAGACCAATCAAAATGCGGCACGTCGCCCCCTACTCTGTACCACGGCTCGCTACTGCTGACGTGACGCATTCTAATTGGTCTCCGGTCTGTAACTGCATTCGGCGTCCACATAAAATAATTTCTCCATAATGTGAAGGTAAATCGGGCCGACTTGCGTGCCCTCCCACCTTCTCGCACATATAACAAGCCTTAATGGGTAAAATAACGTGTCTAGCGCTTCTTTTTACTCTCTAAATTTGACTAATGTTGTTTTCTTACCTGCATGCCATACAGAGTATTTTACTTAATATATATAGAAATTTCTGTTCAAACATATTTATTGTGACTTCAATATCTGAAGGAATATATGTTTGTTTTGTTGGGCTAAGCATTGATGGGTTTTGTCATATTTTACTAAGCCATAAGATAAATAGAAAATATTCTGTTTTTACTAATGTGGATCTTCATACACTATTAGGTACTTTGGACGCAGGGTTTACAAGTACTTTCATCCTCAACCTGCTATCTCCAACCAGAGGGGCTTTCTTGAGCATCTACTGGTAATCTGGCAGACCCTGATGAATTAAATAAATAACATAATTGCTTGGCTGCTCGGCTTTGAAGTTGCAATTTCCTTATGATCATATGGTCTACTATTGTGCATGTATTATACTGTATATAACTTTATTGTGAAATGCAATCTGCATATTTGTACCTAAAACCAAATGATTGCTCTACTCCTGCTTTGATTGCAACATCATGAGTGTGATATCAAATGATTTCAGCATTATTAGTCTTTGGCCTTAAAAGCAAACATAAAATTTAGGCTTTTGTTTGGCACAATTTTATAATTGCTTTCTAAAGTAGTTTATAGTACAAAATTTTAGTTTAGAAAGGAGTGATAAAGCGTGCTAGCCAAACAGGTGGCATGGTATGGAAATCATAGTAGACTAAATTAATTGATTCAATTTTAATCTATAAAATTACATTTAAGTTAATTGAATTGTTTGATTATGTTTATGATTTATTAAAAAAAATCATTTGAATCAAATTGAGTATATTATACTTATGCTTTTTTAGACATTTTAGTAGAAATGAAGGTTGGTTTGAAATTTATTGGTTTGTTATCCCTTTTCTATCATTAATGTATGTAAATTTTAACTTAACTCAATAAAAAATAATAAAAAACTGATTTAAATTCAACAAAAATCAGTTCATCACACATTTTTTGGTTTCCTTTGAGACAGTTTTATATCACTATTTTTTCAATATTTTAAAGAAATTTTTATATTAAAAATGCTTGAGAAGTAATAAAAAAATTATCAAAAATAAAACTTTATTGCTAACTTTAATTTGAAAGACTCATATTTCAGTCTGAGCAAAATTAAATTGATTGATTTAAAACCACTCAAAATATTATTGATTTTTAATTGAAAGACTCGTCATAATCAGAAAAGTAATATTTAAGATAAAATATTGATTTTTCATTTACAACCTTATTTTGTAGCTAATATAATGTAAAAAGTTAGTTCTAAAAACTTTGCTTGCCTAATTATCATATTTCATTTTTAAAAGTTCCGAAAATTAAATCAGTATAAAAGACATAAATCCATAAAAACAATAAATAAATAAATAATAATCAATTCCAAAATTTTATATTAAAAAAAATCATCTCAAACGCATCAAAATAGGCTTCAAATCAATGCGATTTTATACAAAATTAATATTATACGTGATATTATAATAATTTTGTTTTATAATAAGATTTATGTTTATAAGCATAATGACTTGTATCCCAGCTAATATAAATCTTATAATAAAACAAATAATGAATATTATATACCCAACATGAGTTTCAACTCAAGGACATTCACTCACTCTCTATATAGAGAGGGATTATTACATATGGATACCGGCCCGGAGCTCCGCCCGGACTATGTAATCATGCACAATAAAAATGCACTGTGCACGGTACTCACGGTGAGTGGATCTTAACAGTTCTCCCATCCGAATTCCGCACATAATAATCTCTCCCTATATTTCTTCCTAGGACATTAATTAAACTCTATAACTTAATAATTTCCATCTTCTTGCTCGGCAAGCTGTCGATAGTTACAAATGTTAGCCAAATCCATGAGAACAACGTAAGTATTATTGATTTCCACTTTTTGAGTATTTCAGTAGCACCATGGTGTTGTCAAGTGTAACCATTAAAGCCTGCAGATCTTTCAAATGGTTTAGAAAATAAACTAAACTAGGCTTGCATGGACTATATATTGTTAGTTTTATAAAAAAATGCTCTTCATGCAATATTTTCACCTTAGATGAATGCTATAAATTGAGAAAAGCTGCAATAACAAAAGATCCCTATAAGATATTTGTGGTTGCAGAACGCACCCTTGTTTCTGTTCAGTTGTTTTTTGTGCTCCATAATTGACATCGTAGGAGGGGAGTCATCAATATTTCAACTTTAACGGCATTGAAGGCACCTCGATCTAATTCAAGATCACAAACCATAATTATCTCCAAGCCCAGCAACAAATGAAAATAAACATTAACACAAACAAATAAGAAAACCTGATATATTTGCCAACAATTAGAAAATTAAACTATAAGCAGTCTCACAACTATCTATGATAGAACAAATCCAAATTACTCTTAATCTATAGCTTTTGAATTACACAATAATGGGAAATTCCCAGACTGGGAAGCATGATTTAAATGTGAACAAGTATGTACATATAGTTATTACTTATTATAATAAGTATGTTATATAACATGAATTTAAATAAATAGCATGTTCTTGCATAATGACTGAAAGCAAATGATAGATAATGACCCGAGTCACAGAAATAATAAGCTAGCTTATGAGTTGAATTACTATATATGAAAGAATTAAATGATAATTTGTGGTTACCTGTATTAATTATTTCCTTTCATCTCTTTCCTGCCTAAGTATTGAATGTTGGTCATTAATCTTGAGCACGATGTTGATGCTTGGATCATCACCATATTTGGCTTCCTCTGCCAACCACAGGTCCACAGCTCTGGCTGAAACTTCACATTTCATATCATGCAAAGCAAATAAAACAAATGTAAAGTTCACTTCTGGTATATTTTTTTTCAATTCCCACACTTGTAAACCAGCATCAGAATAGAAAATTTCATTAAAGCAAGAGGTCCTACTCGGTGGGAAGATTGACATAAAGGATGTGAGCTATCTTTGTACCAATCAGAACCGAAAAACTTTTGGTAGCGCTCCTTCAAGCCTGCATGGCAGTAGAGTATTGCAGAGATTTCAAGGAGGGAGGGAGGGAGGTCTGGTAAATCGTTGAGCTGAGGAACCCTATAAATCTAAAGTTTTTGGAGAGAAGAGAGGCTAGGAAGGCAAGAAGGCATGCAATCCAGGTTCTCAAGAAGTTGTAGATATAATAATACACAAAGATTCCTAAACCTAAACTTCTATAGAAAACATTAAGAAAGCAGCCCAACCGAAAGAATAATTAAATCCTGCTTGTTGCAAAACAGCCCCTTAAGGCCTAATTCATGTATGAAAATAAACACAACAGAAGAGAGAGGCCATCCAGGAAAAGCCCTAGGGCCAAATGACCATCATAGCCCTCACTTAAAAATAAAATATAAACAACAACAAACAAAACGAATTTCTCAATAAGTACAAATTCATAAAGTTCCTCTTATCAGATTTTTCAAGTTCTTAATTGATAAAGCTTATATTCAAATCATTAAAGATATGTATTGTGTTCAAACACAAGGTGGTTTGACCAAGGATTTTTCTATTTCGGTTGGATTACATCAAGGATCAACCTTAAGCCCATATCTTTTTTGCTTTAGTCATGGATGTTCTCACTAGACATTTGCAAGAGGATGTAAGCTTATGATATTATTTTTATTGAAACTACGGAGGGAGTTGAAGGTAAACTTGAATTATGGAGGTCAACCTTAGAGTCTAAAGGTTTTCGCTCGAGTAGATCTAAAACTGAATACATGGAATGTAATTTTAGTAATAATAGCCCTAGTGAGGGGATTGTAACTTTGGGTGATCAAGACATTAACAAGAGTACATGTTCTAGATATCTTGGATCTACTGTTCAACGATGCGGCAATCAGGCCTCGATTTGATCCAACATTTGAGTAACAATGAGTCTCATAGGAAAAAAAAAAATCTAGCAGCCTCAATCCAAAACTTGAGTAAATGAGACCAATATGAACGTTAAGTTTGTAGAAAGAAGAAAGGCTAAAAAGGTAAGAACGCAGATAATCCATGTTTTCAACAAATGCTAGATATAGTACAGATTCTCAAAAAGTGCTATAAGAAGGCAAATATTGAAGACCTGACAACCATGTAAACATTTATCCTCAATTTCTTTAGATTGTTATGAAGTTTAAAATTCTCGAGCACCTCCAAAACTTGAGATCTACAATTTGCTTGAAATCTTCCCAAATCCAAACACTGCAAATTAATGTTAGTTTCATTTTCAAATATGTTAGAGCAGTGGTTTCTGCAAGTAAACCCATCTTTTTGTGGAGAAATTATGATAGGAAACACTTGGTTTTCCAAGTGTTTCTCACCAAAACCAAGTGGATCCAAGGGAAAACTGCTGTCCACAGCAGAAAAACTGCCAAAATACAAGAACTCTTGAGAGGAAAAACGTAGAAGAGCACGTAGGAAATGATGCAAACACTTTTATTTCGTTAATGGATGAAAAGCACTTGCAAGATACAACTTTCCTTCAATTCGAGAGGAAGGAAAAACTCTCCGACAATCTCTGGCAAAGCCAAGAGCCCAAGCACACCAAACCCTAGATCTCAAGATAATTCAAATTCAAGATAATCCTAATTCTCTCTTAACTCTCTAATTAAAGCAAAAGGAAAGATACAAATTACATAAACACCCTCTTCATTCAAAAATTCCCTCCAACTAAACGCTCGAAAGCTGCCTAGCCCGCTCCTTCGTCCGCTGTTTCTGCGATCGGCGGGTTCCGCCCGGCTTTGGACCGCCGGGCGTAGAACCGGACCGGTCCAGCTGGGACCGGTACAATGTTACGCGTAACAAATTATTAAATGCGGAATCCAGACATAGCTCGCATTTGGGCTCCAATGAAATGAAGCCACATAATTTGTAGACACCCTGCATACAACTTGTACACAGGGTGTGTATAAGTAGAATTTACACACCCTACATACACCTAGCAAATTAGACCATGAAGAAGAAACTAAAAAAACTAAGGAAAATCTCATCAGCAGGAAGATATGTGATGTTTAGAATGCAAATGACCTCTAATGTTCCAAGGAGAAATGATTTTGAAATGCTAAAACAGTAGCTAATGCCTTGTTACCTCTTTAATATCCAACTTCTGAAGATTAGGATGCAAAGAGGGCGGGCAACTCTTGCAACTCTTGGCAGTCTTTGAGGTAGAGTTTCAGTTAAGCAAGAAAATTACTATCGTTTGCTGCTGCTACTGCATGAAACCAATTCTTCAATGTTTCCAATTTCTTAATATGCAGCACCTCTAGTGATGTAAAAATACAACCATTGCCTTTCCCATGACTATCAAGGCTATCAAGAATATGGCAAGAGGCGTGGCCAGCCCAGCCGATAGAAGCAAAGGCACTCTCCCCGATTGCACACTGATCATAAGGGGAGGGCAGAGAAAGGACACAACGTGCAATCCAAGGGGTAGGGCAACAGGCTTGCAAAAAAAAAAAAAAAAA
>NW_021319036.1:49809-78983 GCF_001605985.2 Dendrobium catenatum
AAAAAAAAAAAAAAAAATAATAATAATAATAATAACATCATTGCTAAGAGAGCACCGTCTAAAAAAATACTTTCCTTTCATTCTTTCCCAAAGGCTCGACTTAAATAACATCATTTTTCCCCTTTTTCAAGGGTTTCCACGTAAAATCTCTGGTGTCTCTTTAGAACGTTACACCCTCTCTCTTATCTGTGTGTAAGCTGGATCTTCGTAACACTAAGATGTTAAACTTCATATTTCTCTACCACTGCGAATATCCCAGGACGCAACAAAAATCATTGCAGATATGTTGGAATCTCTTAAAAATAAAAGGCCCCATTTGGAGTCACTTCATGAATTTCAAGGGAGTCTCAAGTCTAAGCTGATGTCCAAGTTCTTATTTGTCTTAGATGACATTTGGGAGAAGGAAGAGGAGCAAGATAAAAAAGATATATAAGCTGAAACTATGTAACCTTTTCCACACAGATTCTTTGGGGAATAGAGGCTTCGCAAGAAGGAAAAGGCTGCAGGGAATTGAGCCACATCGAATTTATCTCACAAAAGGTTGAGCTAACTTGCAGAAACCAGTGCTCTACCTCAATGGGAAATGAAATCAGCACATCATCCTCCTTGATTTCCAACATTTGGATTTGGAAAGATTTCAGGAACATTGCAGGTACTGCCTTTAGATGAGAAGGTGCCGAAAACCTTAAACCAAACAACAAACTAAAAAAACTGAGAAATGATGTATTTATTTGACAAGCACAAGCTCAAGCCTTCGCCGTAACATCAAGCAAGTAAATAATAATAATAATAATAATAAAGCTTTATTGAATATTTTTCTGCTTTTGCTGGCAAGCTTCCCTTATCTTCTAATGAATTGATAACATTAAAGTCCAAAAGACCTCACATGCAGAAAGACATAAATAGCTTTGTCTGCCACTTAATATTCTTGCTTTTTCACAAAACTCCAAAAGCTCGTCAATATTTGCAGTCCGCAAGCATCAGTAATTGACATTAACCACAATTAAGTGGAGTGTTTGCTACTTGGAAAACAAGAAGCCGATAAGGGTGCGTTCCATCATGAAATCCATGAAGAAAAGACTTCTCAAAATTGGCAAACGTGCACTCAAAACTAATCCCAACTTGAAGCGACTGGAGGAGGCTGTGCAGAAACTTAATAGAGTTTCAACAAATGGTGTTTATACTTTCTTTCATCTTGTACAACACGGAAAGCAGGAGCTTCAGAAGCAGCAGCTTGAGCTGCATCGAGCCCGTGAAGCAGGATATTTGCCTAAAAATGATCTCATTGGGCCGAGAAATTATTGTGTGCCGATTCCGAACGTGTTCGGAGGCGAATCTGGGCATGTCACATCACTAGGGACCAGGGCATCTAGTGACGTGGTGCATCCGAATTCATCTCCAAATGCATTCGAATTTCGCGCACAATAATTTCTCAATTGGACGGGTCAAGGATAAGGAGTCTGTTGTGCGGTGGTCGAGGAAGCCATCAAATGAGCATCAGGGAACTGATTTGTACATAAACATTTCTCTTCTATCTATAGTGGGCCATGGTGGTACAGGGAAGACAACTCTCTTGCAACATGTTTATAAAGATGAAATTACGAAGGAATTTGATCTTAAAATGTGGGTTTGTATTTCCAACAACTTTGATGTGAAAAAAGTCATTGCAGATATGTTGGAATGTCTTAAGAAGGAGAGGCCTCGTTCGGAAAATAGCGGAAATGAATATCAAGATTTGATGTGAAAAAAGTCATTGCAGAAATGGACGAAGTTGCTCTCCCCTCTGGCTTATGGGAATATCGGTAGTAGAATTTTGGTAACAACTCGAATGGACTCGGTTGCAATGTTGATTGAAAAGGTCATTACAAAAGTGGTGGAAATAGTTAGATTAGAGGGCTTGTAGGAAGATGAGTGTTTGCTGCTAGTTTGCTGCTCCTTAAGTCTTATGCATTTGCTGGTGTAGAGAATCCCCCTGAAAATTTAAGAGACATTGCTGGAGAGATGGTTAAAAAGCTTTTAGGATCTCCATTGGCTGCGAAGGTCATTGGTGGTGTCCTAAGAGACAAATTGGATGAATCGCATTGGAGGAAAGTTCTAGAAAGCAATTTATTGGATGATAATTATATCCATTCCATCTTAAGATTGAGCTATATATTTCTGCCAAATCCTCTACAAAATTGTTTTGCATTTTGTTGTAAATTTCCACAATATCATCAATTTAATAGAGATGATTTACTCCAAATGTGGATTTCATTCAGCCACCTCAAGGAATGACTATGGAGGATTTCGGAGGAAGGTATTTTGATGTTTTACTCAAAAAAGTTTTATTTGACAAGGTCAAATATGACTGCATTGTCAGAGATGACTACAAGATGCATGATTTAATACATGAGTCAGCATCTAAATTTTTTGCACAGGAATGCGTTGATGCTTTGGATGATGAAAGGTCATTTCTCGAAATTTCTGAGACTATTCGACACTTGTCTGTTTTAAATGCAAAGCCATACATCTTAAGAAAGATTGAGAAGTTTAAACATTTGCATTCTCTTTTCTTGTTCTATAAAGCTTCTGATGAGGATAATGAGTTCAGTCCTGAATAATGAGTTCGTAGAGTATGAGCTGGGAATTCTCTGTAGTCCCCAAATCTTTCAGTCCTTTGAGATAGATGAGATCACCACTATTTCGAATTGTCAAGTTTCTTATTGCTGCAAAGCTTGAAATGATGTAACACTTGCTAGTGCCTTGTAGCAAGTTGAAAGTTTTCCACCCAGTGTTATCCATCTCTAATTTCCTGAGCTTAGGAGGCAAAGAGGGCAACTCTTGAAATTTTGGGCCTTCAGGTACAGTTCAATTAAGCAAGGAAACAAACGATCATTTGCTGCAGCTAATGTTGAGTCAAACCAATCCTCCAATGCTTCTAATCTCTCAATGTGTAAAACCTCTAGTGAATCAAAAACCCAATCCGATTCATCCCTCTGAAATTTATTATAAAGCCGTTTCACTTTTGACATGTTTTCAAGGTACAAATACTTAAGGAAGGGAAGCCACCAAAAAGGTGGAAGAGTTGCGACTCTAAGCAGCAATCCAATTGTATGCGCTCTAGATTGGAGATAAGATGGTCCTCGTTCATCCAAATTGGAGACCTGGCACCCATGTATGTGTTTATTCTCAATTTCCTTAATTTGTTGTGTGGTCGAAGGTTGTCAAGTACCTTCTCATCTAAGTTAACATCTAGAATGTTTCTAATTTCACCCCGTTCTAAGGACAAAATCTATGAGGTTTCTCTTGTCATATAATTTGGCACGACAAGCCTCCTTGGCATCCTTCATATTTTCAAGAAGTTTGATTCTTAATTGGTGAAGCTCATTCATAAACTCCAGCTCTACAATTCTAAAGCCATTCTCATTTTTAACATAAAATACATCTAGTAGTTGAAGAGAGTTTAGCTTTCCAATTCTATGCAGTAGCAACAGCAACAATAACAACATCAAGCCTTTGTCCCACTCCATGGGGTTGGCTTTCCAATTCTAAGCATTCCAAAAAAATCATCCCAGGACAATTGCATGTAATGCCATATTTGTAAGGTTATTCATGTCCCTCGGTAAGAAATTGTGAGGAATAACCTGCACAAATTCATAGATTATGAATTGTAAATGATCTTGTCAGTAAAGTTCGAAAGAATATTTAAGTAACGAAGATGCATCAAATATCCAATTGCCTCGGGTACCATTTTTAGGTACGGAGCATAAATGTAAAGCAAGGATGCTTTTTGATACTTCAAAAATTTGAGCAAGTACATCATCAAAATCTTGATCATCTTCTTTATAATACAAACAAAGTGTCCGCAAATTTTAAAATTTCCCAATCTTTTTTAGCACTATTAAATTGCTAGTATCAACAAACAAGTGTCGAATCATTTCAGGAATTGTAAAAAGCAACTCCTCATCACCAGCAACTCTAAAGCATTCTAGTACAGAAACGACTGTGCCAACTCATGTAGTAAATCATGCATTTCGTAATATGTTAAATGTTGAAATTGAATCTTGTCAAAGAAAGATTTCTCAACTAAATCATCAAAATACCTTCCTCCAATATCCTCTCCTCGAATACAAGGTGGCAGAATGACACCTGATGCAATCCACATTCGTACTAAATCATCTTTATCGAACTAATGATTTTGTGAAAATATACAACAAAATGCAAACAATTTTATAGATGCTTTGGGAGGAACATATAAGCTCAATCTTAAGATGGGAAATATGCCATTTTGACCCAATTATGTACATAAAAATTTACTATTTAAAACTTTTACCCAATGACTTTCATCAAAGCTAGAATACAAAACACCACCGATGACTTTTGCTGCCAATGAAGAACCTAAAAGCCTTTTAGTTATTTCTCCAGCAATTGATCTTAGTTTTTTTATGATCACCAGGATTTTCTACATCAGCAAATGCATGGCTGTTGAGGAGCTGCAAACACTTATCCTTCTCCAAGCCCTCTAATCTCAATGTTCCCTTCTTTTTAATCACATTTGCAATCATCAATGCAACTTGAGTTTATCTGAGTTGTTATCAAAATTTTACTTCCCAAACTTCCAAAAGCCAAAGGGGCAAAGCACATTCACCCATTTGATTTTATCATTCTCCTCCTTGTCCTCCCAAATGTCTAGGACATAACCTCAAACCGAAGACTATCTTGAAGTAGCTTAAGGGGTTGTTTGGCAACAGGATTTATGTAGGATTTGAGCAGGATTTATGCTAAATCCTGCCAAATGGGGTTTGAGCGCCCCACAAACCTCACGGCCGAATAAATCCTCTTTTTGTTGTAAATCCCGAATTTACTAAATCCTCTTCTTTGGCGGACTTACGAGATTTGGCTGAAGAAGCGCGCGAAAGGGAGCGAATTACCGTCATCGCTTCCGCTCAAAATGTTGCAACTTCCGATCCAAAGGAGTGAATTCGAATAGCAATGAAGGAGGCAATGAAGGAGCCAAAGAATCGACTCGTGCAATCTCTACAACTCTTGCAAAGCAACGAAACCGAACAGCAACAACCAAAAAGCAAATGCTAGACGCCTCTAACATATTATTGACTAACAAAATTAATTGTATAATTAATGCATAAATTAATTATCTAATGTCTTAATTAAATAGTTAGTAATATAATTTAGTAAGAAATTTTATTCGAAAATTTCAGTTTGTTTTCTCTCGTTAATCAATACTTAAGTAGATCAAAACATTATGTTAGCTTTTTCACTTCAATTCAGCCAATTACATCAATTCAATTAAAAAATAATCAGTCACATGTTATGATAAAAATAACAGAATGCCTGAAACATCAAACAATATTGAAAAAAAAATTAAAAAAACCCCTTTGACAAGTTTTCTAAGTGAAGATTTCTTGGGACTTGTACAAGATATTAGGCAATTACGTAATGTGGAGCTTCCCTTCGCAAGTGTAGTTGAGTTTGTGAAAAAGTATTCTTTTTAGTAATATTCCTAAAAAAAAGAAAAAAAATTTACGTCCAAAAACGACAATTTTACAGGTAAAATAATAATTCAAACCAAAGATCAAGAAAATGAAAGGTTACACAAAAAGAAAATCTTATAGATGAACATCGTACCGATTAGGACAAGAGACTCGAGGCAACCTCTAGCAATGGAAAGGCATGGTATTTATCATTCCCATTAAATTTACCTTCGAGCCATTTTACTTTCAGCATGTTAAAAAGTTTTAGAGACTTAAGGAAAGGAAGTTGCCCGAAAGGAGGAAGAGTTTCCCACTCAATGCAATCTTTCAATTCGATTTTCTCAAGATTGGAGATCAGATTGACATTGTTCATCCATATTGCAGACCTTGCACCCATAGATCTCTTTATGCTCAGATTCCTTACACATTTTGGCGGCTGAAAGTTGTAGAGCACGTTCTCATCTAAATCAATGTTCCTCGAATCGGTGTTACTCCAACATAAGATTAAATATGTGAGCCTCCTCTTGGGACATAATTTGGCACTACAAGCCTCCTCAACATCCATCACATTTTTAAGGTTGTAGATTCCTACAATGCGAAGATCATTCATATTCTCTAGCTCTCCAATTCTATAACCACTCACATCTCTAAGATTAAATATATTCAATTCTTGAAGAGACTTTAGCTTCCCAATCCCACATATTGATGAAATATAATCCTTGGGCAATTTCACATATCACAAGTTAGAAAGGTTATTAATGCCACTCGGTAAAAATCATCAACTTTAGATTGGCTTGGCACCCCTTGGATATAATATATTATGTATTGCAAGTGATAGAGATTGCATAGAGATGTTGACAGCATAGTCAAATTATAACCATCAATGTTTAAGTATCAAAGATGTATCAAATTTCCAATCTCTTCGAGTATTATTTCCAAGTCTTTTGGAGCCCTTATGTATAATATGCGAAGGCTTCTCGATACTTTGAATATTTCAATAAGTGCATTACAAAGATCCCCTAGGGCCATATGACTCATCATAGCCCTCTCTTATAAAAAAAAAAAAAAAAACAACAACAACAACAGAGAGATGAACGCCTTACCGATTGATCTGAAAAAGAGAACATTTCAGATGAATGCCTTACCGATTATGAGGAAGAATAGAAGTTGTGTGGCTCATGCTCTACTTTTTTTTTCCAAGCATATGAGATCACATCTTGCTTAAAATAGACGAATAGAAGAGATGTGATTGCTATATTTGAGGAAGCCATCAAATGAGCATCGGGGAACTGATTTGTATATAAACATTTCTCTTCTATCTATAGTGGGCCATGGTGGTACGGGGAAGACAACTTTCTTGCAACATGTTTATAAAGATGAAATTACGAAGGAATTTGATCTTAAAATGTGGGTTTGTGTTTCCAACAACTTTGATGTGAAAAAAGTCATTGCAGATATGTTGGAATGTCTTAAGAAGGAGAGGCCTCGTTGTGAAAATAGCGGAAATGAATAGGAAAGTACTAGAAAGGTGGAAATATTTAGATTAGAGGGCTTGTAGGAAGATGAGTGTTTGCTGCTCCTTAAGTCTTATGCATTTGCTGGTGTAGAGAATCCCCCTGAAAATTTAAGAGACATTGCTGGAGAGATGGTTAAAAAGATTTTAGGATCTCCATTGGCAGTGAAGGTCATTGGTGGTGTTCTAAGAGACAAATTAGATTAATCGCATTGTAGGAAAGTACTAGAAAGCAATTTATTGGATGATAATTATATCCATTCCATCTTAAGACTGAGCTATATATTTCTGCCAAATCCTCTACAAAATTGTTTTGCATTTTGTTGTAAATTTTCACAATATCATCTATTTAATAAAGATGATTTACTCCAAATGTGGATTTCATTGGATTTCATTCAGCCACCTCAAGGAATGACTATGGAGGATTTCGGAGGAAGGTATTTTGATGTTTTACTCAAAAAAAGCTTTATTTGACAAGGTCAAATATGACTGCATTGTCAGAGATGACTACAAGATGCATGATTTAATACATGAGTCAACATCTAATTTTTTTGCACGGGAATGCGTTGATGCTCTGGATGAAGAAAGGTCATTTCTCGAAATTTCTGAGACTATTCGACACTTGTCTGTTCTAAATGCAAAGCCATACATCTTAAGAAAGATTGATAAGTTTAAACATTTGCATTCTCTTTTCTTGTTCTATAAAGCTTCTGATGAGGATATTTGCAGTGCACTTACAAAAATATTCGAAGCATCGACAAACCTACAGTTATTATACGTATTTGCTCCATACTTGAAAGTAATACCCGAGGAGATTGGAAATTTAAAACATCTTCGATACTTAAAGATTATTGGTTGTAGTTTGACTATGCTGCCAAGATCTCTAAGCAATCTCTATCACTTGTAATACATAATCTATGATAGCCCATGGGAAAACCAACCTTATGGTGATGATTTTTTACCTAACATTAAGAACCTTACAAACTTGCGTCAAATAAATTTGCCCGAGAATGTGAGAATTGAAATATCGCTTCCTTAAAAAAGCTGACAATTGAGGATAATGATGAGGTGGTTTCATTTCCAAATGAGGCGGAGCAGTGGTTTCTGAAAGTTAATTCTTCTCTTTCTAAGCTGCAATTTCCATTACTCTAATCCTGGCAGTCTCTCCCTTCCTCCTTGGAAAGCTTATCTTCTCTTCAGGTTCTACATATTTGGGCGTTCCTATGCTTCGGGAATTACCGAACCTTCCTCCTTCTTTGGAAGGTCTAACAATTTGGGGATGTCATCCAGAGTTACCGGAGTACATGGAACTTGAAAAACAGCTGACCAAAAACAAGAGAAGGATGCTTAGGGTTTGGCCCCTTGGTCAACCACCGATGCCATTTCTGAGCCTTCAATACTTGATAAGTTTTCTTCTCCCCTCCTAATCAGATAAATTTTTTTTTTCTGTTAAATTTAATTTGATCGTCCATATCCATTGAAAACTGTCACATGAGACTCCAACTCCTGTGAAGATGTATAACTTACAGAAATGATACTCACAGCCTGAAGTAAAAGAACCATTCCAAGAATCAACAAAAACACTTTCCCTCATAAAATCAATCTATTTTGAGTGTAGAACTAAGAGAGAAATGTAGAGAGATATGAAGAGAGTGAGAAAAGTGTAGAGAGAGATGAACATGAAATCTTGATATTCATTTCCGCTATATTACAGGAGGCAACACCCATCTGCCAAACACAGATTTCCAGCTCGATATACCCACCGAATGCCAGCCATACAGAAACGGATATTAGGTTTCTCCGAGCATAAACAGTACGCAATTCATAAGTAAAAATGAGTTGCTGTATCTAACAATATGAACAAGAAAGATTTTGTTTGAGGATAGATATCACAAAACACTGAAAGTTGCAAATGCATGTGACCAAATCTAGGAATGCCAAACGAATTACTCTTATGTTTGACACAAAATCGCATTGCAAACTCAAGCAACGAAAGCAATAAAGCAGTTGATGAGACCTTCAGAAGACATAATTCCTACTCAAAATTTCTTTGCAGCACTAAAATCAGGAAATGAAAAGGCTCAAGGGTTTCAACAAATTAAATGCCCTTAACAATTATAGTTTCCTATGCATGTCAAATCTAGTCAATATCCTATCATAATGGAAAAGTTCATGAATATAATTCAACACAAACAAAAAAAGGTAAGAATAAAGAAGCAAATTAAGCCTGTTGATCTTGTGCAATGAGAAGAGTTGTAAGAATAGGCTGTAATGAATGCAAACAAAATAAAATTCCCTTCCTCGTTTTACAAAATGGTTTCTTCATAAAAAGTTTGCCAACCCATAGGAGGCTGATCCCAAATAAAATTCCCTTGATCATGGACCGTTTATTGGACATTTGAATGTCTTTATGATATTAGAATTTGGCAATCTTGGGCTCGTTGGATTTGACTCGTCGAGCCGCTTCGGGTCCTTGATTTGGATCTATTTAAGCACGAATTGGGTCGAATTTGGTGTCGTTGGGTTTATATTTCCGAGACGTTCAGTTTGACTGTAAGTTTGTTGAAATCGGATTTGAGATGATCTCTTATTTAATTTTTGAAATTTCCAACTTGATTTTGCCTCAAGATTCGTATCCGATCAATATATATATATATAATACATAGAAGTTTGACAAGTATAATAAAAGATTCAAACCACGTTTAAGAAAATAAAATGTCATTAAAAAAAAACAGGGCTCAGAGTAAACATAAAGAAACAAATAATCTGCCATTAGAAGAAGGCAGTAGACCCATAGATTAGGGGATCTAGGTTGCTAAGATCACTTAAAACCACACTCAGCTTGACCTTTCATAAGAAGAGACAATGAAACAACCATAATAAAGATGCTTGTTGTCTACTCATAATTCAATACATTTCCACTATAGTGTTTGAGTGGATCCTGCTACTTCTTCTCAAATCATACTACTATTTTTCTTTTCTTTTTAATTATTGGATCAGATCATTGAATCATTTATTTCTTTTGGCATATTTAGAAAAGCATAGCAAAAGAAAGGCCATCCTGGAAAACCCCTAGGGTCATATGACCCATCATAGCCCTCTCAAAAAATCAATCCATGAATAAGAAAGGCAGCCATCGAATTGAAAAGAGGCACAAGCAGCCAAAAGACATCTCAGAAGAACATCAACCTTATGAAGCAGCCACAAGGAGGATGAACCAAACCAAGCCACCAGAGATAAACATAGCGGAAAAACTCAAAAACACAAAAGAAGCCATCAACATTTATCAGAAACCACCATTGGAAACTAATAGCCAATAGAAGTCGTGTTGCTAGAATTGTACATAAGAAGAAAAGAAACTCACGACCTCCCCATTCTTGCAGCCATATGACAACATATTATGCTTAAAATAGAAGAAGTGAAAGAGATGAGATGGCCATATTTCCTGTCATTCAGTTCCCTCCAAATATAACATACAAAAAAGCATATAGAGAAGAAAAAAATATGTCATGCAGTTCACTGGAAGGCTGCCGTTTTATATGAACAAACCATCTAAGGTGACTCTCTAATCTTATTTTTCACTGGAGCTACTCCAACCTTTTCACGTATATGCTCATTTCGTATCCTGTCTATACTAGTAAAGCCACTCATCCACCTGAGCATCCTCATCTCTGCAAACTTAAATTAATATTATGCTTCTCTTAATGGCCACATTATCCACCATAAAGCACTGCAAGTCTCACCACTATCTTATAGAACTATACCTTGACGAATGCCCAAATTTGCAAGAATTTCCCTTCTTAAAAAGCAGAACATAGGAGCAGCATCTTAAGTAGCACAAAACATGTGACACAGGATCCTTGCCTGAAAATTATCACTTATCAGGTTGGTAGAGGCAAAGAGGAGATATTTATGTTGTGGTTCAGGAAGTCATCAAATGAATATCAAACTACTATGTACATCAACATTTCTCTTCTATCTATAGTGGTCCATGGGGTTATGGGAAAGACATTTCTCTTGCAACATGTCTATGAAGACCAAATCATAAAGAAATTTGCAACGTAAAATTTGGTAATAACTCATATGTAATCCTCAAATTTGCAATGTTGCCCTCTTTTAATCCTAAGCTCAAAATATTAGAGATAGATAACATTGGGTGGAAAGTTTTGAACAGGCAACAAGACATTAGCAACTGTTGCAGCATTTCAAAATCTATTCCCACCAAACATTAGAGGTCATTTCCTATCCAAAATCACATATCTTCTTTTGGTTGATGAAATAGTAGGAATTGAAGCACTAAGAAACTTGACAATTTTGAGATTGCCCCAATCCAATTTCTTTCAGAGGGCTAATAAAAAGGAGACCAACGAGAATTTCTAGCTTATACCCAGTGAATTAGATATAAATGATCCATCTGTGCTGTTAGTGGTGCTATTGAGCTAGGTTTTGCATCCCAATCACATGCACCCCAGAAAACCTATCCCAGGGCAATTTCCACAAATCGTTTCTTTATGGAACACACCTTTGTTTCCTCCACGTTTTAGGCCAGCTGTATCTTATGCTTCCCGTACTCAAGCTCATAGAGCACACCATCCGCATCATCAATGTCATCTCGTGGCTTCCACAGCCATTCCTTGAGATGCTGGTTTTGTTCTCTGATATGTGCCAGGCAGGAAACAAAGGCGACAGCTGGGATCTTGAGCTGGTTCTCTCGTGTCATTTCCAGTGCCTCCTCCTTCATGCATAACAACCAGAAGCCCAAAAAATACAGTGCAGTGTGAAAAAAAAAGGGTTATGAGACAAGAAAAAATGGGCTCAGAGCAAGCCGTCAAAGAGGTAAGCCGAAGGAAGCCGAAGCGCTCTACCTGGTTGCACACTAAAATGTGCCATCCAGAGGGAGAGCGACAAGCTTCCACAAAAAAAAAAAAAAAAATTCAGACAGCTTTAAAGAAGAACAAGGGAGAAGGTCCAATCGCACAAGACAAGGAGATTGAAGCTCGTTCCCTGAGAAAAAAGATAATATCCCGAAGACTACAGAGGACTCAAGGTGAATAAATGTTTGCCAATTAGCCACGGACGACGACTTGGGGCTGTTTGGATGCAGGATTTAGGCTAGATTTAGGGGGTGTTTGGTATGGGATTTATTTCGAGTTTTTACTAGGGTTTACGGTAAATCCAGCCAAACGCAAAAAAAGTAGCGGTAAATCCGACAAATCCCTAAATCCCGGATTTGCGGATTTATGGCGTAAATCCGCTAAATCCCGGTAAATCCTAATCCCGCTAGAAGTCGGATTTACGGGATTTGGCCGAAGAAGTGCGCGAAAGGGAGAAAGTTACCTTCACAGCGAGCGAGCTACCGCCGTTGCTTCAGATAAAAATGTTGTAACGTCCGAAAAAAGTTACCTCACTCGCAGCCGAGCTCCTTCCTCCGATCTCCACCAAGCCGCTCGATCCGACTGTAGCAGACGCTACCCTACCCGACCCCAAACTCTGCCCTAGCTCCTGTTTTCCGATTCCCCACCAACCAAAGCTCCAGACCCGAACTTCATCTCAGCCCTCCCCTTTGCCGATCTAGAGATCCTACACTCTTCCTCATTTATTTCACTAAGCTCCTAGTAATAAAGTTATTAATACAGCATTAATTACTATTATTTTTAATGTTGTTATTATTTATCTTAGTATTGTCATTAAGATTATTATTATTTAATGATATTATTATTAGTTTTGTTATTAATCATTAGTTATTATAATATTATATTATTATTATTATTATTATTATTATAATAAAAAAGAATTAAAAAAAATGTGGTCTTGATTTTTGTGTCCTACACCCGTCGGTCCCCAAGGTATATCTTCCTAAACTCAGGTTCCCATTTTCGTCGTTCGCGGTGGACCGACAAACCCCCTATACGCGTTCTAGTAGCACGGTAGGAGGAAACCCAGTCCGGCGCTACGACAAAGCGGGTAATTTCCTAAAATCCCATTTTCGACGTTTGATCTGAAGCATCGATGAGGCGGGTAATTAATACTTATAAAATAGTAATTAAATTATTAATTAAATAATTAGTATGCTTATTAGTTAAATAATTAATTATTTCCTTAATGGCAAACAACTTTATAACTTGATGCGGAAGCGAATTAAGTGGCTTTATATTACTCGTTCAATTTTAAATCTCCAACTGTTTTAAATCCTGTAATATGTTGCAAACATCTTTCTGAATTTAACAGAATTTAAAAATTGTCATACCAAACACAATTCAGGATTTAAGAGCCCAGGATTTACAGGATTTAATAAATCCTACTAAAATTGAATCCAATCCTATACCAAACACCCCCTTAGGGCGGATTTGGGCTAAATACAGCCAAACAACAAAAAAATGCAAAACTAGATCTCACGGTAAATCTAAGCCGCGGTTGACGGAAAATTGCCTCTTCTCGTTGTAAAACCCGGATTTACAAAATCCTTCGGTTCAGCGGATTTACCGCATTTTTGGAGGGAGGGAAAAAGAATCCCGACCGAAAAAGCGCGTGAAAGGGGAGAAATTTTGTTACCTTCAGGAACAACGTCGAAGGAGAAAGCAGAGAAGCTTGGACTCTTTCAGAACTCTACTTCACGAGAAGCAGAACATCAATGAATAAATGCAAAAGAGGAAAAGCAAACCCTAGACAAGCAATGGCAACTAACTCGCTCGAAGCTCTACGCCGCGCGAACCAGCGAAGCCGAAGCGGGAACTTTACGCGAACGAACTGAAGAGCCGGCCCGCAGGATTAGATTTATTCTAAATTTTTTAATTAGACATTAATTTAATTTGCTTAATTAAGATAATTTAAAATATAAATATTTAATTGGCTGATTAATAGTGTAAATGTTAGATAAATAATTAGTTAGTAATGGAATATTTAATTGATTTACTAGATAATTATAAGTATATTTAGTAATTAAAGTTTTATTAAATAATTTATAAAAAATTAATGAAATAATTAGTAAAAATAGTAATTAATGATTAATGATTTTAAATTATAATTAGATCATTATTATTATTATTAGCATTAAAATACTTATTAAAATAATAGCTAAATAAGTTATTTGTAAAAAACTTATTAAAATAATACCTTAATTATAGTATTCATATAATTTATTGGTGTTAATTAAAATTAGAATTAATAAATAAATTATATTTGAAAAAGAAATATTATATGAGTTAAACCATCTTAAATCTTGAATAGCATTAGCAAAAAGTCTTATAGGATTTGTCCATTTAACATATTTTTTACCAAAAAGTTTATAAGATTTAACTGTCTCAAAATTTAATAAATTCTACTTTAGAGAATTTACAAAATCCTACTTAAATTACATCCTACGTGCAACCAAGGGCCTATTTTATAGCAGGAAGAGTTCTTATAATAATTAGACTCTGAGCAGAGCGAAAAGTTCATTTATTTCTTATGACATCTTATTTCAATTTCATAGATTTTCAGATCTGAAACAATAACGCACGGATTGAAAGTAATGGCACAGAAGGTTCCAACATTCATAAAAAGATAAGCTCATTACTCTTCTTCCTGTCCACCTGCTTGATGTTTTGCCTCAACAGGCTCGTTTCACCTTTGGCTGCAACACACACTCACGGGATCCGAATGGTTCTCCTGTCCGGATTCCTGTCCGGATTCCGCATATCTATGTTTCTTCATAGGGGCAAATTATTGGGTCAGGTGACCGAACGCAGAGATAGGTTCGGATAATAATAAAATATTATTTTAAAATTAGCGCAACTAAAGCGCAACTAAAGCGCAACCAAAGCGCAACTAAAGCGCAACCAAAGCGCAACCAAAGCGCAACTAAAGCGCAAGTCAAAAAGCGCAACTAAAGCGCAAGGTGACGCGGCAAATTTTTATTGGCTGTCCGAACTTATCTTTTGGCTCCGGTCACCTGACCCAATAATTTGCCCTTCATAGGACATTAGTTAAACTCTTAACTCAATAATTTCCATCTTCTCGCTCGGCAAGGTGTCGATAGCTACAAATGTTAGTCAAATCTTTTCAAGTGATGTTGGATTAGTGTAGTAAACATCCACCTAATCTTCTGTTTTCACTTTTTCTTGTAAAGATTACTTGCTAACAATTATGAACATTTAGAGATGGACATGCCAGATTATATGTTTCCTTCTTATTCACCACACAACCAGCTCAAGATAACTTTCATTATAAAAAATTGCTCTTCATGAAATATTTTCACCTTAGATGAACGCTAAATTGAGAAAAGCAGCAATAACAAAAGATCCCTATAAGATATTTGTGGTTGCAGAACGCACCCTTGTTTCCTCCATGTTACTGTTCAGTTGTTCTTTGTACTCCATAATCGACTTCGTAGGAGTGGAATCATCAATATTTTAACTTTTAACAGCATTGAAGGCACCTCGATCTAATTCAAGATCACAAACCATAATTATCAAATGAAAATAAACATTAACAATAAAATAATAACTGTATAATAATTATTTAAGCAAATAAGAAAACCTGACAATTTGTTCTAATCCCTATTACTCTTAAGCTATAGCTTTTGAATTACACAATAATGTGGGGAATTCCCAGAGTGGGAAGCATGACTTAAATGAAAACAAGTATGCACATATAGTCATGGTTTAAAATTGCGCAATATGAGGCTCGCCTTGAGGCCCGCCTTTGCACAATTCCAATAAAAAACGCCTCGATGCTTGCACCTCAAGTTTTTTATTAGGGTTGCGCCTCAACTTGGTTGAGACCCGCCTTGAGGCCCACCTCGCCTCACTAGCATGAGGCTTACGCCTCAGGCTATATATATTAAAACTTACATAAATCTTGAAATGCCCTACATTGGACTCTATATGAGAGGAGGAAGGGGAGAGAGCAGATCATCATAGTGATGATTCAAATGAATAACCCCTTAGTGATGACAGTGTTGATGACTTATGAGTTCTTATATGATATGTAATTGTTATTTATTTTTGGAAATTAAAATTATATTTTAATGAAAAGAATATTTGAATTTAGGAAAGATAGAATTTTGAGTTGAACTATATTTCATGTTGTCTTATTATTGAGATATTTTGATTCCACTTCATATCTTATACTTTTTTATGTTTTATATTATTCACTTATTAGTATAAAAAAATTTATCATTTTATGTTTACGCAATCTTTTGATTTTGACGCCTTGAGGCTTACGACTCGCCTCACGAATGAAAAACGCTTCAATACCCGAATACGCAATATTTAAACATTGCATATAGTTATTAAAAAAAAAAAGTTATTACTTATTATAATAAGTATGTCTATAACATGAATTTTACTAAATAACATGTTCTTGAATAATGATTGCAAGCAATTGATAGATAATGACCCGAAGCACACAACTAATAAGCTAGCTTATTAGTTGACTTACTATATATGAAAGATTTAAATGATAATTTGTGGTTACCTGTATCCATTATTTCCCTTCATCTCTTTCCTGCCTAAGTATTGCATGTTGGTCATTAATCCTCTGCTAACCACAGTTCTGGCTGAAACTTCACATTTTATATCAAGAAAATAAAACAAATTTTAAGTTCACTTATGTTTTTTTTTTTTTTTTTTTTTTTTTTCAATTCCCACAATGGTAAACCGGCATTAGATTAGAAATTTTCATTAAAGCAAGAGGTCCTACTCAGGAGAGATTATTCTGTGCGGACACCGGACAAGAGAACTGTCCGGTTTACACTTTAAATACCCAGGGGTACCGAGCCGCGGTACCGCTCGGAACTAAGCTTGGTATCAGACGTGGCACATTTTTATTTGGGTCTGGACTCCGCACAGAATAATTTTTCCCTACTCAGTAGGAAGATTGACATAAGGAATGTGAGCTATCTTGTGCCAATCAGAACAGACAAACTTTCGGTAGCGCTCCTTCAAGTCTGGGTGGCAGTAGAGTAATGACAGAGATTTCAAGGAGGGAGGGAGGTCTGGTAATTCCTTGAGCTGAGGAAACCTAAAAATGTAAAGTTTTTGGAGAGGAGAGGCTAGGAAGGCAAGAAGGCATGCAATCCAGGTTCTTAAGAAGTTGTAGATACAATACACACAAAGAGGGAGGGAGGTCTGGCAATTTCCAAAGCTGAGAACCATATCAATGTGAAGTTCTTGGAGAGCAGAAAAGCTAGGAAGGCAAGAAGGCAAGCAATCCAGGTTATGAAGATGATATAGGTACAATAAACACAAAGAGGGAGGGAGTTCTGGTAATTCCCGAAGCTGAGGAACCATATTAATGTAAAATTTTTGGAGAAATGAAAGTCTAGGAATACAAGAAGGCAGCCAATCAAGGTCATGAAGATATACTAGATGCAGTTCACACAAAGGGGGAAGTATATCTGGGAATTTTTGTACTGAAATGCATTTTAGTTCAAGATACTTGATAGAAGAGTTGGACAAAGAAGATGGTAAGCACTTCAGTGATGCGATGATGCTAAGTTCTAAATGTTCCAGACATGCGGGGATAGCTGAGGAACCTCTCGCACACATAAAATTTTAAGTGAAGAGAGGCTTGTCAATGAGGAAGGGAGGCATTGCAGATATTTCAGACTTACAAAGTTCAGCTCACGAAGGTATGAGCTAACTTGGAGAAACCACTGCTGTCTCAACTGGAAATGAAACCAATTCATCGTTACCCTTAATTGTCAGCTTTTGAATGGAGGTGATACAGCTCCATGGCTCCATTAGCAACACTAATGGATCCTTAATAATGAGTTCTTAGAGAACGAGCTGGGAATTCTCTGTACTCCCCAAATCTTTCTGTCCTTTGAGATAGATGAGATCACCACTATTTCGAATTGTCAAGTTTCTTATTGCTGCAAGGCCTGAAATGATGTAACAATTAATTGCTACTGCCTTGTAGCATGTTGAAAGTTTTCCACCCAATGTTATATATCTCTAATTTCCTGAGCTTAGGAGGCAAAGAATAAAGGCTAAGAAGGTAAGAACGCAGATAATCCATGCTCTCAAGAAATGATTGATATAGTACAGGTTCTTAAAAAGTGCTAAAATAAAGAAGGCACATATTGAAGACCTGGCACCCATGTAAACAGTTATCCTCAGTTTCTTTAGATTGTTATGTGGTTTAAAATACTCAAGCATCTTCTCATCCAAAACTTGAGATCTAAAATGTGCTTGAAAACTTCCCAAATCCAAACGCTGCAAATTAATGTTATAGTTTCATTTTCAAATGAGTTAGAGCAGTGGTTTCTGCAAGTTAACCCATCTTTTTGGGGAGATGTTATTAGGTGAGGAATCAATCAATCTTGAATAGAACATAGGAACGTCCTCAATATATAGATCCTCAAGTGAAGATAAGCTTTCCAAGGAGGAAGGGAGAGACTGTAAGGTATTCAGTAATTAAAAATTCAGCTCAGAAAGAGAAGACCTAACTTTCAGAAGCCACTGCTCCACCTCATTTGGAACTGAAACCAGCTCATCATTAAACTCAATACCCAGCCTTTTTAAGGAGGCGATACTTCTCAATGGTTCCATTAGCAACACCAATGGATCACTTATACTGAGATGGTTGAGTATGAGATGACAATTATTAGTGGTCTCCACTTCTCAATATCTTCCGAGAAAGATCAGATTGGGGCACTTTCTAATTGACAAGCATCTTAGTGCTGCAAGTCTTGCAATTTCATCAGCCAGAAGAAGAGAGATGATGTTTGGACAGTCAAAGACCTCTAATATTTCAAGGGGAATACAATCTGAATTGCTACAACAATTTAAAGTCTTCCACCCAGTATTTATTATCCTCAAGCTCTTGAACTTAGAAGGCAAAGAGGGCCACTGTTTCAACTTCGGCTTGTTAAGTAGCCTCGGTTGAATTAAGCAATGAAACAAACATCCATCTTCAGCAGCTACTCCTGCCTCAAACCAATCCTCTAATGCTTTTAATTTCGTAATATGTAGCACCTCTAGCAATGGAAAGGCATGGTATTTATCATTCCCATTAAATTTACTTTCTAGCCATTTTAATTTCGGCATTTTAGAAAGTGTCAGTGACTTGAGGTAGGGAAGTTGCCCAAAAGGTGGAAGAGTTTCACACTCCAAGCAATCTGTCAATTCAATTTTCTCTATATTGAATATCGGATTGACATTGTTCATCCATATTGGCGACCTTGCACCCATGTATCTCTCTATGCTCAGATTCCTTAGACATTTTGATGGCAGAAGGTTGTTGAGCACGTTCTCATATAAATCAATGGTCCTCACATCAATGTTACTCCAACATAAGGTTAAATCTGTGAGCCTCCTCTCGGCACATAATTTGGCAATACTACCCTCCTCAGCATCCTTAATATTTTCAAGTCAATTGATTCCTAATTTGCAAAGATCATTCATATTCTCCAGCTCACCAATTCTATAACCACTCGCATCTCTAAGATCAAACATATTCAATTCTTGAAGAGATTTTAGCTTCCCAATCCCACATACGATGAAATATAATCCTCGGGCAATTTCACATATCGCAAGTTAGAAAGGTTATTAATGCCACTCTGTAAAAAATCAACTTTAGATTGGCTTGTCATCAAGTTGTTGGAAACACACATCTACATCTTAAAATTAAATTCCTGTCATTTCATATTAATAAAAATTTCACAAGAGAGTTGTCTTAGGCATACCATCAAGGCCCAACATTTATAGAAGAGAGATGTTGATGTACATATTATTGCCGATAAAATAAGTATGACGTTCATTTGATGCTTCCTCATCCACATCATAAGAAACTCCTTGCTTCAACCAATCTGGTCAATTTTAGGCAATGTTATTGTTTCACATCTTTTGCGCAAATCACGTTGTTGCTCGTGGCATGTGATCTCTAAAAGATGAAGAATATTAATAACATCAGCTGAAACTCTATCAAAGTTTCTTCACCATCTCTTCAAGTTGGGATCAATTTGAAAAAAACAGAGGGTGGTAAAAAATAAAGGCAAAATGGGCTCAGAAATTATTAGGTTGTTACAATGGCTATCAGGAATGTGGTAAGAGCCGAGGCCAGCCAAATGAAGCGGAGGCGCTCTACCCGGTTGCACACTACTTGTAAGGGTAAGGGAGAAGCAGAATAGGGATACAAAGAGTGTGCCATCCAAAGGGAGAGCAACAGGCTTCCAAAATAACATCATTGCCCATATACCAGCAAAGAAGAACAGGTGATAAGATCATTTCCAACAACAATATCAAGCCTTTATCCCATTGTAGGGTCGGCTACATCAATCCTTTTTTCTCTATTGTCATATTAAGAATCAAATTCTCATTTAAATCAACTAAAAACATACCATTTCTAATATTTTATAACCAAAATTTTTAGGTATACCTCTACCTTTCTTAATATATGTCAAATCTAATACATTTACTCTCTTAACCGGATCATCGGAAGACTACCATTTTATTTGACAAAACCATCTAAAGCGACTCTCTCTACTCTTATATATCATTGGAGCTACTCCAACCTTTCCCATGCATGCTTGTTTAGGGTTTAGGGTCTAATGAGAGTAAAGCTACTCATCCACCTTAGCATTCTCATCTCCATTCTAGGGCAACTGAATGACACCCAATGCAACCTACATTCAGACCAAACCATCTTTATGAAACTTTACTGGCAATAGAGATCCAGAAATCTTTTCAACTAACTCAAATTTTGGATTTCTATGATAAGTAATAAAAATTAAAATAAATACTCATTGTTCAGTTGTTCTGCTCTCTCTACCTAGATCATCGGTGCCATGGCGGAATGATTTATTGGTCCTATCATGGAGAAGATCATCAACACTTTCTCCGATTACCTGGAAGAGCAAGTCGGATGACAGACGGGCATGAAGATGAAGCTGGAAAGGCTGCGAGAGAACCACTCCAAGATCCAAGCTGTCCTTGACTTTGCTTCCAGCCGAGAAAAAATTGGAGGCCATAATAACACGGCTCTCAACAAATGGATATGGCAGCTGCGAGATGCTATTGATGAGGTAGATGATGTGCTCGATGAGTTGGAGTACATGAAGCATAAAGAACAGCTCCCCAAAAGCACGGTATGAGCTAACTTGCAGAAACCACTACTGTCTCAACTGGAAAAGAAACCAACCGATCATTACCATTTGAATGGAGGTGATACTGCTCAATAGCTCCATTAGCAACACTGATGGATCCTTAATAATGAGTTCGTTGAGTATGAGCTGGGAATTCTCGATACTCCCCAAATCTTTCAGTCCTTATTGCTGCAAGGCTTGAAATGATGTAACAATTGCTAGTGCCTTGTAGCAAGTTGAATATATTCAACCCAATGTTATCTATCTCTAATTTCATGAGCTTAGAAGGCAAAGAGGGGAACTCCTGCAATTTTGGGCAGTCCTTCAGGTATAGTTCAATTAAGCAAGGAAACAAATTACAATCTGCTGCTGCTAATGTTGAGTCAAACCAATCCTCCAATGCTTCTAATCACCCAATGTGTAACACATCTAGTGAAGCAAAAACACAATCCTAGTCATCCCTCTGAAATTTATTATCAAGCCGTATAACTTTTGGCAAGTTTTCAAGGTACAACAAAGACTTAAGGGAAACCACCCAAAAGGTGGAAGAGTTTGCTACTCTAAGCAACAATCCAATTGGATGCGCTCTTGATTGGAGACAAGATGGTCCTCGTTCATTCAAATTGAAGACCTGGCACCCATGGATGCGTTTATCCTTAATTTCCTTAGATTAAGTCAGCATCTAGAATGTTTGTAATTTCACCCCATTCTAAGGACAAATCTACGAGGCTGCTCTTGTCATATAATTTGGCACAACAAGCCTCCTTGGCATCCTTCACATTTTCAAGAAGTTTGATTCTTAATTGGCGAAGCTCATTCATATGCTCCAGCTCTAATAAAATTCTAAAGCCATTCTCATTTTTTGACATAAAATCCATCTAGTTGTTGAAGAGAGTTTAGCTTTCCAATTCTATGCATTCCAGAAAAATCACCCCAAGGCAATTGCATGAAATGCATATTTGTAAGGTTATTCATGTCCCTCGGTAAGAAATTGTGAGGAATAAGCTGCCCAGGTTCATAGATTATGAATTGCAAATGATATAGATTGCTTTTTTGAAAAATATTCAAGTATCGAAGATATCAGATATCCAATTGCCTAAGGTATCATTTTAGGCACGGAGCATATATGAACACAGCAAGGATGCTTTTTGATACTTCAAATTTTTGAGAAAGTACATCATCAAAATCTTGATCATCTCCTCTATAATACAAATAAAGTGTACGCAAATTTTTTTATTTCCCAATCTTTTTGAGCACTTCTAAATTTGCTAGTATCAACAAAAAAGTATCGAATAGTTTCAGGAACTGTAAAAAGCAACTCTTCATCACCAACAACTCTAAAGCATTCTTGTAAAGAAACAACTATGCCAACTCATGTAGTAAATTCTGCATTTTGTAATATGTTATATGTTGAAATTGAATCTTGTCAAAGAAAGATTTCTTGACCAAAACAAGGTGGCAGAATGAAACCAGATGCAATCCACATTCGTACTAAATAAATCTTTATCGAACCAATAATCTTGTGGAAATATACAACAAAATAAAAAACAATTTTGTAGATGCTTTTGTAGGAACATATATCTCAAACTTAAGATGGGAAATATGTCATTTTGACCCAATTCTGCACTTAACAAATTACAATTTAAAACTTTGGCCCAATTACTTTAATCAAAGATAAAATTCAAAACACCACCAATGACTTTTGCTGCTAATGGAGATCCTAAAAGCTTTCTAACTCTCTCTCCAGCAATGGCTCTTAATTTTTTATGATCATCCGGGGGGGTTCTCTACAGCAGCAAATGCATGAGAGTTGAGGAGCTGCAAACACTCATCTTCCAATAGGCCCTCTAATCTCAATGTTTCCTTCTTCTTTTTAATCACATTTGCGATCATCAATGTAACTGAGTCTATCATAGTTGTTATCAAAATTTTACTTCCCAAACTTCCAAAAGCCAAAGGGGCAAGCACATTCTCCTGCTCGTCCTCCCAAATGTCATCCAGCACAAGAACTTTTTGGACATCACCTCAAACCGAAGACTATCTTGAAAGTACCTTAAGGGGCTGTTTGGCAACAGGATTTCTACAGGATTTGACCACGATTTAGCGCCCCATAAATCTCATGGTCCCTCTTTTTTCCGCAAATCCCAGATTTACTAAATCATGTAGTTCAGTAGATTTTCGGGATTTGGGCGAAGAAGAGCGCGAAAGGGAGAAAGTTATCTTCATAGCGACCAAGCTCCCGTCGCACTTCCAATCAAAATGTTGTAACTTCCGATCCAACAGGAAGGGCAGTTGTCAAAGGAGTGAATTTGAACAGCAACAGAGAAGCCAAATTAGCGACTCGTGCAATCTCTACACCACCTGCAAAGCAACAAAGCCGAACAGCAACGACCAAAAAGCAAGCGCTAGACGCCTCTAACTTATTATTGATTAACATATTTAATAATATAATTAGTGCATAAATTAATTATCTAATTTGTCTTAATTAAGTAGTTAGTAATATAATTTAGTAAGAAATTTTATTCTAAAATTTCAGTTTTTTTTTTCACTCGTTGATCAATAATTAAGTAGATCAAAACATTATGTTAGATTTTTCATTTCAATTCAGCCAATTACATGTTATGATAAAAATAACAGAATGCCTGAAAAATTAAACAATATTGAAAAAATAATAAAGAAACTCCTTAGACAAGTTTTCTAAGTGAAGATTTTTGGGACTTGCAAGATATTAGGCAATAACGTAATGTGGATCTTCCCTTGCAATGAAATTACTGTAGCTGTGTTTGAAAAAAAGTATTATTTTTACGTAATATTCCTAAAAAAAGAAGAAAAATTTCCGTCCAAAGGCCAAAATTTTACGGCTTAAATAATAATACAAACCAAAGATCAAGAAAATGAAAGGTTACACAAAAAGAAAAAATGAAAGACAGAGAGCTCAGAGCAAATAGAAAGAGAACAATCATCTGCCATCAGATGAAGGCAGTTAGACCCATAATGCAGGGAACCTCGGTTGCCAAAAACACTTTGGGGCTGTTTGGTAGCAGGATTTAAGGAGTTGGACAGGATTTAGAGCTAAATGGCACCAAACGCAAAAGTTGAACATCTTAAAGCAAATTAAATCCTTTATTTTCTTCCTTTTGCAATAAATTTCAGATTTACTAAATCCTATAGTTCAGCAAATTTGCATACTTGGCAGATTTACAGGACTTGGCCAAAGAAAGCGTTGTTACTTCCAATTCAACAAGATGATTGTCATCGCACAGTTTTTTTTTTTTTTCACATTTAGGCTAATTAAAATAAATTCACCCATTCATTACATACACAGGCTTCAAACCTAAAACCTCTTAGTTCAAACTTTTTTGAACTAAAAAACTTCTTTAGAAAGCATTAAGAAAGCAGCTTCAAGCAAAGCCTTAGTTAAATCCTGCTAGTTGCCAAACAACCCCGTAAGGCCTAATTCGTTTATGTAAAAAACCATAACAAAAGAGAGGCCATCCAAGAGAACCTCTAGGGCCATATAACTCATCATAGCCCTCTCGAAAAAACAAAACAAAACAAAACAAAACAAAACAAATTTCTAAGGAGGCAGCCACCTATCAGAAAAAGAGAACATTTCAGATGAACATCGTACCCATTATGAGGAAAAATAGAAGTTGTGTTGCCAGTATTGCAAAGAGGCATAAGAGACTGATGCTCTATTTTTTTTTTTTTTTCAAGCATATAAGAATGCATCCTGCTTAAAATAGACTAAGTAGAAGAGATGTGATGGCCGTATTTCCTGCCATTCCTTTCACAAATAATATACAAATAGCATAAAGGGATGAGAAAATTTTCCTTTCATTCTTTCCGTGAAGTTTGTAGAAAGAAGAAAGGCTAAGAAGGAAAGAACACAGATAATACATGCTCTCAAGAAATGCTTGATATAGTACAGGTTCTCAAAAAGTGCTAGAAGAAGGCACATATTGAAAACCTGGCACCCATGTAAACATTTATCCTCAGTTTCTTTAGATGGTTATGCGGTTCGAAATTCTCAAACACCTTCTCATCCAAAAGTCGAGATCTACAATGTGCTTGAAAACCTCCCAAATCCAAACGCTGCAAATTAATGTTAGTTTAATTTTTGAATGAGTTAGAGCAGTGGTTTATGCAACTTAACCATCCTTTTGCAGAGAATTTATTAGGAGCGGAATCCGGACATAGCTCGTATATGGGCTCCAATGAAATGAAGCCACCTGATTTGTACACACCTTTCATATTGTGCATAGGACGTGTATAAGAGAATTTACAAACCCTGCAGACAACTAGCAAATTAGACCTGGAAGAAGTCAAATCATTGCAGTGCCATCCATATTCTTTGTCCTTCACTTCCATCAAGTTCTTAATAAGTATTCCGCTCCACCAACAACCAGACCTCCCTCCTACTTTGTTTTCCTGAAATTTTTCTAAAAAACATGGGATTTTAACCTCGTCCCTCTTATACACCAATGTTACCCCATTCTAAGGACAAATTCATAAAGTTCCTCTTATCAGATTTTTCAAGTTCTTAATTCACAAAGCTAACTCAAATTATATAATAAATCATGCATCTTGTATTATATTTCATATTCAATATGGAACTCGTAAAAAAAGATTTATTGACCAAAACATAAAAAAAAATTCCAATATCCTCCAGTCTTGGCTCCAATCCAGGGCAGCTGAACGACACCCGAGTTCTACAAGGTACCCTCGGGCGAAGCAACCCATGGCTGCCGACAAGGATCCTTTTGTCAAGTTAGGTCGACTACCTCCACTGATTAAGTAGACCAGGGATCACAATTGCCCAGGACGAAGGAACCATGGGATCTTGATCGGGTCAATCATCCATTCCTCCACCAACCGCTTTAAGTGCAAGGTGATAAATTTTCGATTTTTAATATCAAACTATTTCAAACACCCAACCCATGCTGCTTCTATATGCAAGATAACATGTATCTCGACGTATCTGATTTACAACTAGCCTTAATCGAAAGTTCTTTCTCGTTACCGGGAGGAGTAATTAATTAAAGGGGATTGCCTTATGGGAAACAAGAACTCAAATCATAAATTCCTCACAAAATGAGGGTGAAATCTCTGGATAATGTCTTATCTACAAACCCAATCTGCCTTCCCAAAATTTATCCCGGAACTTAATCCGTTAAAACTCCCCCGAAAAGCAAAAGAGGAGGCCGGGGCCCAATTTTCGAGCCCATAATTTCAGACTAATAAAGTTCAGCTCACGAAGGTATGAGCTAAATTGGAGAAACCGCTGCTCTATCTCAACTGGAACAACTCATCATTACCCTTAATTGTTAGCTTTTGAATGGAGATGATACTAGTTAATAATGAGTTCGTACGTAGAGTATGAGCTGAGAATTCTCTGTAGTCCCCAAATCTTTCAGTCCTTTGAGAGTGATCTTGGCAGTAAAGTTTGAAAATTATTCAAGTATCAAAGATGTATCAGATATTCAATTGCCTCAGGTATCATTTTTAGGCACGGAGCATATATGAACAGCAAGGATGCTTATCAACAGACAATTGTCAAATTGTCACGACCCGGCCCGATTAGCTCGTAGATACGAGGCGGGAACGAGATCGGACATGTAATAAGTACGCAATCATTCTTCAAGTAAGATAATACTATTCAAAGAAATATTCACATGACAAAAAGCGCCTCTAATAACACAATTCCATAACACAACATATGTCTAACATAATGTACAAGATGGCTATCTCGAAAGTGTTGACACATACTCTGTATGCCACCCAAAAATCACATAACAAAACTACAACTACAAAACAATAAAAGAACAAAAGGAACCTGTCACCCGGTACACGACGTCTGTAGGTGAACCTTGGGTTGTCAGCCATTTCTTCTACTAGGTTCTCCTGAAAATTTTCCCAAAACTCGGGAATGAGCTACGCTCAGCAAGTGATAACTAATGCTAAACTTTGTATATCTAAGACAAAAACATATTTTTGTGGAATAATTTACTACTCATGAATTAATAAATGTCTAAATGTTAACAACTAACATGATATGCCATTTACTTGCCTAACATATGACATGTGATGCATAGATTAACTGTAATGTCGTAACATAAACATCCGTCCCGGAGTATCGAACGTACTGATCAGGTACATTCCTTTCTTGTTTTCTTTCTTTCATGGCCATAGCATTTTCATATACTTTCATCTTGCCTCAAAGGCATGTATAACCTCTTGATACTCCGTCATCAACAATCACATACAATGTTACATGCGTATAATGCAAAGAAACACATATGATAGCTTTATGTCCGTTTAGAAACTTTTCATTCTAAGTACCCATGCTCAACATCAAGTAACACTTGCATGAAATGTAGCATTTAATACCATTGCATGACATGATCTTAAGGAACAATTTGCATGATGCATCTTTAAATCTTCTTGTATAAATGATACAACATGGAAACATATAAAATGGAAACATTAAACATAGCATAACTTTTGAACAATAAAGATATACTCATTTTAGCAAATAGAATCACTTACCTTAGACTTTCTTTGCTCTCCCTACAACAATCTTGCCTCCTTCTACGGTTCAAGACCTAAAGAAATGTGATAATGATTATTAGCCTCAAACCTTAACATCTAAAATCCCTACACATCATCTTATACCCTCTTATACATTCATTTATTTTGTAAATAAAACATTTAATCTAAAATTTTCGGATTTATATTAAATTAAAAGTTTGGAAAAATATTTTTCTCTCCAATTTGACATTAGAGCCCTCCTTAAACCCTTAGGAACTAAATTAGAACACATGCAACCTATAAAACTTAAGTTTGAAACAAAACCTAAACCTTCCCTAATTTTTCCATCAAAATTTGCTCAAAGAAAATTCATACTTTTTTATACAAAAAGCCTTCCCTAATACTCCTCTAGTCATTGCCATAAACATTTCATCAAAGTGAGAAACCCTAATTTTCATGAACCCAAAATTTTTCTTAAATCTCTTAAGGTCTTCACATAAAAGTCTCTTCAAATCCTTAGAAATAACATTTGTAAAGACATTCACAAAAAATTCACTTTTAGGTAAAACCCTAATTTTTTTAAAACTCATATTTTTAAGAAATAACATGCACAATAATGTTTAGAAACCTCCCTTAACCATTCTCTAAGTTTTCTCCAAGAAAAATCCAAGTTTCCTCAAAACCCTAGAAACTTCTCTTCCAAAAATCAAGAGAATAGAAGGGAAAATTATTATTCTAATGCATACCTTAGCTTTCCCTTATCTTCCCCTACGATTTTCCCCAAGATTGGCCGCCGGAAACCGCCGCCGGAGCCGTCGTCAAGAGGACCGTCGCCTCCTACCCGCGAGCTCCCTCTCGTTTTTCCGCTCAAACCGTGAGAAATGAGGGATAGGGGCTCGGTTTGGTCATTTTAGGGAGAAGGGGGTATGCCAAATGACACATATGCCCTTACTTAAGTAGATTCGGCCTTAAGAAAGCTTAGGGGTAGTTTGGGCATTAATGGATTTCTAAAAATTATATCTCTTAATTTAAGCGAAATTTAATACAAGTCCTATATATCAATTTGATCGGAATTTTACGCTCAATTTTATAAAATTATTCCCGTCAAAATCCGACAACCTCGAAATTTTCACTTAAAACTCGTCGCGGCGCTTTGAAAAGCGTGCGAAGCCTAAAACGACGTTTTCGGGTTTTACAAATCTCCCTCCCTTAAAAAAAATTTTCGTCCTCGAAATTAAGACATGCATAAGAAATCATACCTTAATCAAATAGGTGAGGATGGCTCTCTCTCATCTCTGTTTCTTTCTCCCATGTAGCATCTTTCTCCGATCCATGCTTCCACATAACCTTGACATAAGGAATCTCTCTACTACGAAGCTGCTTAACATCATAATCTATGATCTTCTCAGGCTCCTCTACAAAAGTCAGATCTGGGTGAATATCTATTGCTTCAGTATTGATCTTTTGAGCTTCATCTGCAATGTACTTCCTCAAAGAAGAGATGTGGAATACATTATGTACTCCACTCATGTGAGATGGCAAAATCAATCTGTAAGCCACACTGCCAACTCTCTCTGAAATTTCAAATGGT
>NW_021319036.1:79089-86318 GCF_001605985.2 Dendrobium catenatum
CGCGTCCCTCCGCCGAAGGATCGGCGGATCGGCCGACGAGTCCCGCCTTTCCGGCAGCTTCCGAGCTCGCCGGGGTCGCCGGCCCTCCCTCTGTCGGTCGGCGGCGGCCCGCATCACAATGCAACTGAGACCATCCAAGTTGTTATCAAAATTTTACTTCCCAAACTTCCAAAAAAGCCAAAGGGGCAAGCACATTCTCCCATTTGATTTTATCATTCTCCTCCTCATCCTCCCAAATGCCATCCAACAAAAGTAAGAACTTTTTGGACATCACCTCAAACCGAAGACTATCTTGAAGTACCGTAAGGGGCAAGCATTCTGCTCCAAAAACAACCAGACCTCCCTATCACTTTGTTTTCCTGAAAATTTTCCAAAAAAACATAGGATTTTTTTTTCTTGGGAAAATTAAGGGCAAAGCCCAATTTTCATTGATGCTAAAAGACCAGTTACACGTGTAAGAAAGAAGAGAAAAGAAAAGCAAAATTGTGGGGTGGAGCCACTACAAGAGGCTAAAAATGCTCACCAAATTGGAGCAAAAATAAAGATACACATGAAAAATGCTCACCAAATTGGTGCAAAAATAAAGAGACACGTCAAAAAGTAATCAAAAAAAGAAAAAAACAGCCTGTTAATGCAGTGAGAGATCAGCCACACGAAGACTGAAGAATAGGGCTCAGGTAAGCTAGAGGTTGCATCCAGGTAGCCTTAAGCCGTCCCCCGGTTGCGGAATTGCCATCCAATAGAAGTTGCATAAAAACCGCCATCCTAGGGGATAAGGAATGCAACCCATTCATCATTGCCCCCCAGCCGTCAAATTCAAAAATAGAACAGAGAGATGCATGCCGCAGGGAAGAACCCAAAATAAAACAAACAGCCTACAAGAAGAACGAAGAACCAGGAACCAGAATTACAGCAGAAGCATAAATGTTACCCCATTCTAAGAACAAATTCATAAAGTTCCTCTTGTCAGATTTTCAAGTTCTTAATTTACAAAGCTGATTCAATTTATATAATAAATCATGCATCTTGTATTATATTTCATATCCAATATGGAACTTGCTAAAAAAAGATTTATTAACCAAAACATTAAAATAAATTATTCCAATATCCTTCATCCTTGTCTCCATTCCAGGGCAGCTGAATAACACCCGCTGCAACCTACAGTCAAACCAAATCTTTATGAAACTCATGATCTTGTCCGAATCTGCTACAAAATGCAAAAGAAAAAAAAAATGTAAATTTTTGGGAGTAAAATATAACACAATCATAAGATAGCAATATGGCATTCTGACCTAGTTCTTCACATCAAAACTCATTGTTTAAAACTTCTTTACAATGCTTCTCATCAATGCATAAATTCAAAACTGCCCCTATTACCTTTACTGGCAATAGAGATACAGAAATCTTTTTAATTCACTCCAAATTTGGATTTCTATGATAAATAATTAAAAGTAAAATAAATCCCCATTGAGGCCCCCTCTCTCCTTGCCTGCAGCCCACTGAGTTACAAGAATTTTACTTTCCAAACTTCTATAAGCCAATGGGACGAGCACATTTTCCTATTTAATTTTGTCATACCTGCAAATGTAATCCAGGATAAGGAATTATCGGATATAACCTCAGACATACAACTCCCTTGACGTGCATCAAAGTGATTCCAAAAAAGGCCTATTTTTTGAAGAGAATCCAACGTAACTGTAATGACTTTTTTCCCATCAAGTTTTTGGAAAAACAAATCTACATTTTAAGATCAAATTCCCGTCATTTCATCTTCATAGACATGATGCAAGAGAGTTGTTTTCCCCATACAGTCAAGGCTCACCATAGCAAGAAGAGAAATGTTGCTGACCATAATAGCTCTGATAATGAGTATGATGTTCATTTGACGGCTGTCTCTGTTGTGGATGAGTGAACACCACAATAAAGAAACAAGCAAGTAAGTAAAAGCAGCCAAAAAATTTAAAAAAAAAAAAAACACCAGGATTTAATGTGAAAAAACTCAAGATAGGTAGAATTTAACATGGAAAGAGACCAATAATTTGCCATCAAAAGATCACCACAAGATCAAATAGAAAGAGACCAATAATCTGCCATCAGAGGAAGGCAGTTAGACCCATAGTGCAGGGATTCTCGGTTGCCAAGAACATTTGGGGGCTGATTGGTAGCAGGATTTTGAGATAAATGCCACCAAACGCAAAAATTGAACACCAAACGCAAAAATTGAACATCTTAAAGCAAATTAAATCCTCCATTTCCTTCCTTTTGCAATAAATTTCGGATTTACTAAATCCTATAGTCCGGCAAATTTGCATGACTTTGGCAGATTTACAGGACTTGGCCAATCTGAAAAAGAAATTTCTCAATAAGGAGGCAGCCACCGATCTGAAAAAGAGAACATTTCTGATGAACATCCTACCTGATATATCATCAAAGAATTATCTTGATCGGGCACGAATCTGGAGGCAAAATCAAGTTAGAAACTTCCAAAATTAAAATTGGGACCATCTGAACTCCAATTTCAGCAAACTTACAGTCGAAATGAATGCCTCAAAAATACAAACCCAACAACACCAAATTCGACACAATCCGAGCCCAAATGTATCCAAATCAAGGACCCGAAACATTGTTGGAAGGTTCAAACCACAATTTGGTTTACCAAACGGTTTCCAAACATGTCATGCTTATAGTCGAATCAAGCAGCTCGACGAAACGAATCCAATGAGACCAAGAACATTGAATTCCGATATCACAAAGACATTCAAATGTCCAACATACGATCCACGATCAAGGAAATCAACATCGGCCATCCATACAAACCACTCCCAAAATACCCTTGATTTTCCATCTACGTACGGGTCATGTCAATCTAGAAAATCTATAAATAAATCACTACTTTCTCTTAAAAAGCGACACCAAGCGAAAGTAAACAAGAGAGAGATCGGAGATCCCTCTTGCCCCTTTGCTCGTCCTAGACCAGCAGACGCCCGGAGTTCCACCGGATCACCACCTGACGCCCGTAGTTATGCCGAACCACCACATAACGCCAGAGTTCCACGGGAACACTAACTGTTGCCCGGCGGAGCACCACCTAACGCCAGACTTCTAGATTACCGACTGCCATCGGGACTTCTGCCAATCCACCAACTGAAAACCGGACTTCCGCCGGAACACCAAGTGACGCCAGACTTTCATGCCTGTTTGTCACTAGACTTCAACCATACGGTTGACATTTGTAATATGATCGCTCTCAAGGACGAGTCAGCCCACTGTACTCAACTCAAATTCTACTAAAATCACTTTCAAATGAGTCTAGGCCCCGCATTTTTTCCCCCTTCAAGGGTTTTCCGCATAAAAAAAATTGTGTTATCTATCTGTGAGCTGGATATCCGTACAATGGAAAGACATAAAACTATAACTCTATCGCCGCGTATATTCTAGCCCGCAAGAATACCGATTATGAGGAAAGATTATGAGGAAAAATAGAAGTTGTGTTGCTAGTATTGTAAAGAGGGATAATACACTCATGCTCTATTTTTTTTTTAAAGCATAGCATATGAGAACGCATCCTGCTTAAAATAGATGAGGTAGAAGAGATGCGATGGCCATATTTCCTGCCATTCCGTTCCTTCATAAATAATATACATACAGCATAAAAGGGTGTGAGAAAATTTTCCTTTCATTCTTTCCCAAAGGCTCGACTTATTTGATCCATAACTTGAGTAAATGAAACCCATATGACTGTAAAGTTGGTAGAAAGAAGAAAGGCTAACAAGGCTAACAAGGTAAGAACGCAGATAATTCATGCTCTCAAGAAATGATTGATATAGTACAGGTTCTCAAAAAGTGCTACAACAAGGCACATATTGAAGACCTGGCACCCATGTAAACATTTACCCTCAGTTTCTTTATATTGTTATGTGGTTTAAAATTCTCAAGCACCTTCTCAACCAAAATTTGAGATCTACAATGTGCTTGAAATCTTCCCAAATCCAAACGCTGCAAATTAATGTTAGTTCCATTTTCGAATGAGTTAGAGTAGTGGTTTCTGCAAGTTATTCCATCTTTTGATAGAAATTATTAGGTGCGGAATCCGGACATAGCTTGCATTTGGGCACCAATGAAATAAAGCCAAATAATTTGTACACACCCTGCATACAGCTCGTCCACAGGGTGTGTATAAGCAGAACTTACACACCCTACACACAACTAGCAAATTAGACCTTGAAGAAGTCAAATCATTGCAGTGCCTTCCATATTCTTTGTCCATCACTTCCATCAGTTCTTAGTAAGTATTCCACTCCAAAACAACCAGACCTCCCTCCCACTTTGTTTTCCTGAAAAATTTCCCAAAAAATAAGGGATTTTAGCCTCCTCCCTCTTATACACTAACGTTACCCCATTCTAAGGACAAACTCATAAAGTTCCTCTTATCAAATTTTTCAAGTTCTTAATTAACAAAGCTAATTCAATTTCTATAATAAATCATGCATCTTGTATTATATTTCATATTCAATATAGAACTTGTCCAAAAAGAATTTATTAGAACATTAAAATAAATTATTCAAATCTCCATTCCAGGGCAACTGAATGACACCTGATGCAACCTACATTCAGACCAAATCATCTTTATGACACTTAAGATCTTGTCCGAATGTGCTACAAAATGCAAGAGAAAAAAAAATGTAAATATTTTGGGAGTGACATATAACACAATTATAAGATAGCAATATGGCATTCTGACCAAGTTCTTTACATCAAATATCATTGTTTAAAATTTCCATACAATGCTTTCACCTAAACTTAAATTCAAATTGCAACCGACGACCTTTAGTGGCAATAGAGATACAAAAATCTTTTTAACACACTCCAATTTTGGATTTCTATGATAAGTAATTAAAAGTAAAATAAATCCCCATTGAGGCCCCCTCTCTCCTTGTCTGCAACCCACTGAGTTACAAAAATCTTACTTCCCAAACATCTATAAGCCAAAGAGAGGAGCACATTTTCCTATTTGATTTTGTCATACGTGCAAATGTAATCCAGGATAAGAAATTATTGGACATAACCTCAAACATACAACTGCCTTTAAGTGCATCAAGTGATTCCAAAACAAGCCGATTTTTTAAGAGATTCCAACGTAACTGTCAAGCCTATTTTTTAAAGAAAGACCACACCAATTGTGATCAATTTGAAAAAAGCAGGTTGTTGCTTCTGGTATGTGATCTGTAAAAGATGAAGGAAATTAACAACATCAGCTGAAACTTTATCAAGTTTCTTCACAATCTCCTCCAGTCTCTTCAAATTTGGATCAATTTGAAAAAAGCAGAGGGTGGTAAAATATAAAGGCAAAATGGGCTCAGAAATGATTAGGTTGTTGCAATGGCTATCAGGAATGTGGTAAGAGCCGAGGCCAGCCAAATGAAGCGGAGGCGCTCTACCCGGTTGCACACTGCTTGTAAGGGTAAGGGAGAAGCAGAATAGGGATACCAAGAGTGTGCCATCCAAAGGGAGAGCAACAGGCTTCCAAAATAACATAATTGCCCATATACCATCAAAGAAGAACAGGGTATAAGATCATTTTGCACAACAACATCAAGCCTTTAACCCACTATGCGGGGTCACTGGTCAGCTACATAAATCCTTGTTTTCTCCATTGTGTCATATTAAGAATCAAATTCTCATTTAAATCTAATAAAAAAAATGTCATTTCTAATATTTTCTAACCAAAACCTTTTAGGTATACCTCTACCTTTCTTAATATAAGCCAAATCTATGACCCTCAAGGCCATTTTATTTGACAAAGCCATCTAAAACAACTCTCTCTACTCTTACATGTCATTGAAGCTACTCTAACCTTTCTAGTACATGCTTGTTTTGCATTCTGTCTCTAAGAGTAAAGTCACTCATCCACCTGAGTATTATCATCTCTGCCACACTTTAACTTAATTTTATGCTTCTCTTTTAATGGCCAACATTCTGCACAACAAAATAAATTAAAAAAAGATCCAATGAACCCACAATAACAACCATTACCACCAAAATTAGAAGTATAAATTTGGAGCATTGTCGCCACTATACAATTTCGGGCATTGCCACCATTATACAATTTGGAGAATTGCCACCATTATACAATTTGGAGTGATATAATCAACAAGTTGAGGGATTTTTGGGCTAAGTAGACAAATAATTCCAAAAAGAGAAAAACTCTTAAAACTTTTATCCAATGCTTTTCATCTAAGCTAGAATTTAGAACACCATACATTTGCCAATGGATCTTAATTTGTGAAGAATATCTAGGGTTTCTGTATTAGTAAATGTATGGCCTTTGAGGAATTGTAAACAGCCATCCTCCTCCAAACCCTCTAATCTCAACATTTCCTCCTCTTCAGTCACCTTTGCAGGAGGTGTAGAGATTGCACGACTTCGGCTCCTTCGTGGCTGTTCGACTTCCCTCCTTCCACGACTTTCACTTTCTGTAGGATCGGAAGTTACAACATTTTGATCGGAAGCAACAACGGGAGCTTTCACTTGCAATGAAGATACAGCAATAGCAAATCTCGAGGGAAAGAGAATCAGCCGATATGATAAGGAAATTCATGTGTGCATCCGGAGCTACGTCAGCACTCCGCTCCGAATAATTTCTCCATCCAGAGAGCGACAGCTTCCAAAAAAACAATCATTGAACAGACTTTGCGGCAAAGAAGAACATGCAAAGAAAGAAAAAGCCCAACTACATGCAACAGGGCCAACACCCAAAAAACCTCCATGATGAAGCACCTTGAAGATCGTTCTCAGAGCAAAAAAAAAACACCGAAATTAGAGCATCGCCCCCATCGAAATCAGAAGCAAAATATTCAACAAGCTGACGTAAATTTGGGCGGAGCACAAAAATATATCGAAAAGTTAGTAAAAAAAATACAAATCTTTTAAGCGAGATCAGCTCCCTAGAGAAGCTACAAAAGAAGACTTGATCTTTCAGATACTAAAGCCAATCTTGATGAGCTTCTCCATGGTTGATTCGACCAACAAACCATTCGGCTTCCACGGCACCAAGAGACCGCAGAACTAGACAGAGAGGAAGAAAGACGATGTTTTGTATGCATCTACCAAGTTATGCACGATGAAGTAATATGTATGAGTTTAACTTAATTAGCCTATTTACTATTTTATTTTTCCGATAACTTTTTTAATTTCATTTGATTATTATATTCTTAATATTTTAAAAAAAA
>NW_021319036.1:90750-118456 GCF_001605985.2 Dendrobium catenatum
TATATATATATATATATATATATTGAATTTACATACCTTTTGTCCAATTGAAGACATTGAACCTTCTAAGATTAGCGCACATAGTAAGCCCCGTCGCATTAAAATACCCCCTCAACGACTCCTCGAACGGATAGCCCGGATTCAGAAAAACCCTCAGCCTCGTCCAGAGCAGCATCGCCGCCGGCAGCTTATTGTCCCAACTCAAAACGCCGAGATCCGCCACGCTCGCAAACGCATGCGCGTTCTTCGGCAGCCGCGGATCCGTGGCGAAGTTTGCGAAGCTTGAATTGCCGGTGGCGTAGTACATCCAGGCGGCGCTCCACATGTACTCGTCCCAGTATCCGGTGGAGTTGTAGAAGTTGGCGATTTCGGGGTTGGAGCGGGAGTAGGGGGTGCGGCGGGAGCTGCTGCGGGCGAAGCTGTAGGCGGTGGAGGCGGCGCGGAGGAGGCGGGAGGAGTAGGAAGGGTTGTCGCGGAAGACGATGGAGGCGGAGGCGAGGGCCGCGGAGATTTCGCCGGCGAGGTCCGGGGCGGAGGTGACGGAGATGATTGGGCGGGGGTAGGACATGTCTTCCGGCCGTTGCCAGCAGAAGTGGTCGTCGGGAGCTGTCGACCCGTTCTTCGCAACGCCCACCTGATCAAGATTCAAGATTTTGCTTAGGGTTTGTTTGAGACCAATTTAATGTGTTTCGTAGTTCGGATCAAACCTGTGCATAAATCTTATCAATCTTTGTTGCAGAAGAATTGAAGGTGAGGAGAAGATAATCAGTTCCCCATTTGATGATATCTCTGATATGATCATATTCGCCCAGAGCTTTGTATTTGCTGCTGTACTCCACGACAGACCAGCTCAACAGAGACATGGAGAAAGCCAATGGAAAATGAAACTTTATATTGTCTCCTGCATCGTAGTATCCTCCTACCAATCCATGGTTGAGGTCCGTCTGGTTCACTCCATCGTTGAGCCCTGAGTCCCCTCGCCATGGTATCCCATTGTTCTTCGGTAATCGCCCAGCTGTTGCTCAACAATCATTTGTCAAAGAAGATGCAGAGTTATTGCGATAAAAAGAAGATTTTTTTACAACTGTTACACTGTCATAGATCTCATTATTAAAAAAAGATTGAAAATTTGTGAATGGCTGCCTTAAACAGTCAAATCGGCCAGACTTATTGTAAACACAGAGGAACAGAGCAAAAGGAAAAAAAATTCAACCTTGCTAAGTATGAAACAGAGAGGAACAGAACAAAGTTCTTACATTTCTGCGCATTGAAAAACAGCAAAGCCTTATGCAACGCCTTGGAATACTCATCCGGAGGCGGCGGACTTGCCTTGTGCTTCGGCAGGGATTTAGCTATAATTATAGGAACTCCGATGACGACGAAGCCGACGAACAGAGTTCCCAATACCCACCACAGCAGCTTGCGCTTGCAAACAAAGCAGCCCAAGTCAATATACTCATTCTTTCTCTTCTTAGCGACCTGTGGCCCCAAGAGCCAGCTCTGCTGCGTCTCGTCGAGAAATTGCCGGCGGTTGACCGCCCGGGGATCAAGGTCAAGGTTCCGGCTTTGCTCGTCATCGGTGGCTTCGTCGCCGTGGATCTCCAGAGACCCGCCCCAGTGGTTTCCGGCAGACATCTTTGGCCGGAATCAGAGGGTTGAATGGAGAGGATGGTTCATGTGAGGCTAGAGGGTGAAGAAACAATTGCCAAGGTGAGATTTTTTGGCTATTGGAGAAGGAAAGGAAGAGAGAATGGAGAAGAGGAGGAAGCTGGCTCTCCTCTTTTTCTACGTAGGGTTATGTTGGGAGTTCTTTAGTCGTTTTCAATGGGAGCTTGGTTGGGAAGAGAAGGTGGGGAGGAAATGGTTGACTTGAGGAGAAGAAGGGGAGGAGAGAGGAATGAACCCACAATATCAAATTGTATAATTAGGAACTTTTATTACGTCCGGTGTAAGGACTTAGAGGAACGTCCGGTTGGAGTCAAAATCCCGCCAAAAAACTCGGTATTTGCTTGGTACAATTAGGTATTATTTGATATTAACGAGAAATACCGCTCTTTGAAGACCAATACCGAGCTATACCAAGCTGTACCGAGAAATACCGAGTTGTACCGAGTTTTTCTAGGAAAAACTAGGTATAACTTTTGTATAACTCGATATTTCTCGATTTAGCTCGGTATAACTCGGTGTTGGGTCTTCAAATGATGGTATTCCTCGTTATTGTTTGGTATTGCTCGGTATTTGCTCAGTACAACTCGTTTTTTGGCGGGATTTGGCCTCCGACCGGACGTTCCTCTGCGTCCGGTCGGAGGACGTAATAATTGTCATATAATTAGGGCAACTTAAACATCCATTCATTCAATTGTGTGGATATTCTCCAACAACGGTCGGGCGTCTAGAGATTAATCAGAACGCGTCACGTTAATTTTTTGTTCGGCATCGGTGCTCGATACCGGTTGATGTGATGTGTTCTGATTGATCTATGGACCGTTCAGTGTCGGCACAGAATAATTTCACCCTAGTATATGATTTTTTGAACTTCAAACTTTGTGAATTCTAATAATTTAAAATACTATCTTTATATTTTTTGGTATTATAACATATATGAATCATTTGGTTAGATGCAAGTGAGAAATTATAAATCATATTTCTTAGGGGCTATTTGGTAACACTTTTTATTTTAACAATTTTTATTTATTTTGACTATATTTTATATAAGGTAAATGCATATTTTATATCTAAGAAGTATTATTTTTTGTTTGTGTTAAATCTTGTGGGCGATGATAGGGCGACATGATAGCGGCGATAATCAGCAGTAGTGAACGGTGATGGAGGTGATTTTTATTTAAAAAAATAATAATTGAAAGTTACTTTTAAGATTTTTTTAATAATTTATTTTATTTCAAAATAAAGAAATAAAAAAATAAAAAAGCACAAACAACCTTAATTTTTCATTAAAAATGAAAAAATAACCCAATTTCATCAAATTAAATAAATATCTAAAAAATTAATTTCAATTCAAAATTTTAGCTTTTTCCTTTTTTTTTTTTAATTTCAATTCCTTCAAACCAAACAAAGAATTGAAAGCACAACTGAATCTTTGAATTTTAGCAAATTAGTCCAATTATTTATTTATTTTCGAATTTTAGCAAGTTAGTTCAAATATTTATTTATTTATTATCAGATTTCTGCTGGATTGATTGACACGCATTCCAGCTAGCTTGCTTGACCTTGCAATTTTTTTTTTTTTTAATGAAATAAAATTTATTTTATTGAATTAATTATTTACAAGTAATAAATAAATATTGCAAACATTCAAAGAACGAAGAGTCGTGAACAGTTATGCTGTTTTAATTAATTAGATTTATTGTTGGCGGTATTTTTGTAAATAATTAAATGTTGTTTGGGTTGAGCACTCATTAGAAAAAAAAAAAATAAACAATTTTTTTTTTAAAGTTGTATTAAAATGATAAGATATTTAAATATTATCAGTTATTTTTCCTCATTAAAAATTTCTATATATTTTTAATATTAATTGTATAATAAAACTAAATGTTTTGTTTTTTTTATCTAAACTAAATTATTTTAAAATATTTTGATATAATTTATTCTTGAAAAATTTGCTCTGCTTGTAATGTTTTGTTCATATGAGGGAGGTAGATATCTCTCAATAATTCCTTTCTTTAAAATTATGATAAATAAAAAAATTATTTAAAAAAGTATATCAATATAATATATATATAATTATATCAAAAAAAATTATAAATTTAAATTTATTAGGATCAAATTTTGATTAAAATATATGATCAATTTCTTATTATTTATTTAAAAGGTTAAATCACATGGTTGATTAGAACATAATTATATGAAAATAAATATTTGTAACAATTTTGAAGAGAAAATATTAAATTTTCAAAGCATTTGCTCTGAATTTAAATAATAATAATAATAAATTATAATGATGTTTATATTAAATATGAGAGCTTTGGAGAATAATTAATTTTGTTAGAAATAAATAAATAATGTCTTTTTCATGGCTTTAAATTTTTCCAATGAAAAACATGTCATGACACCCTGTTCATATTTTGGGAGAGGTTTGAATTTGGTCTTTAGGATTAGATGTAAGGTAGCAAAGACCATTTTAGAGAAAGAGAGAGAGAGATTTTTCAATATACCTTATGAAGCCTCATCATGTTCTAAGGAAAACAAAAAATAATATTAAAAGAAGTAACTTAAGTGTTGGAATCAATAAAAGCTGATTTATTATGGGCATTGAATCATTCAATATCTTGTAGGACATGATGCATTGCACCATTAGGATGGAGCACTAAGCCATGGGCATCCAATACCTCATTAATGCGTCAATAATACGAGTTGGAGAATCAAATTTGAGTCTAGCTTGAAGTTGACCTAATTCAGTTATGCTTGATCTGAATCCAATCCATTTATTATGCAGGTTAAATATTTGACACAAACCGACTCAATCTGAGTCCAATCCATAGGATTGGGGTTGGGCCAATTTTGGATTAGATCTGAACCCAACTCATCAATCCAATTTGACACCCCTACTTCTAAAGAGACTCTTAGACTCATTCATTGGGCACACTCTTATGAAGCTATAGTTCATATCAAACATTTGACTTTAACTTCAAGCATTATGTGTCAATCTCTTATTTTTTAGATGTTTAACTCATGATAGATATATTTATGTCATATGAATATTTCTTCATTAAGGAAGCCTAGTTAAGCTTGAGATTAGTGTTGGATTTCAACCTACTTTGAAGAGGGTTTTTTAACATAACAAAGAATGATGAGAGAGAAGGACCACAAGCAAAGCCAAAGGAAAAGGGAGGGAGAGAGAGGGAGAGGGAGAGGAAGAGGGAGGGAGAGAGAGAGAGAGAGAGAGGGAGAGAGAGAGAGAGAGAGAGAGAGAGAGAGAGAGAGATGACAAAAATGTCAATTTCTATGGATCAATTCCAATTGAATAGTTGGCATAAGAAATATTGATTCAAGCAAAATAAGGTTGGAGTAAGCTCAAGCTACACTTCCATAGTTTCTAATATGTAAAAGCTTCATTCATCAATTTGTGTATAAACATTTAAGGGATGATTGAGTCATCATGGGCTTATTCAACAAGAGATTCATGTGAAACAAATTAAACTTGTTTGGTTAAGCCCTCAATAATGCATCCAAATATATACTTACATTAATATCAGTTCCTAACAAAAAAACATTTTTTTAACTAAGATTAGCTAACCTTTTAGTGAAGATCATTCAAATAAAAAGACACCAAAATTTCATTACTTGCCATTTGGAATCAAATGAAATTGTCATCTTCTACTAAAACCAATCTAAAGGAGAAGAGATTTTGATAAGAGAATCATGAACTCCTGATTGATGATTAATAGAGGTTCCAATCAATTCAGCATCCTCTCATCAGTTCAATTGTTTACTCAGATGAATAGCCCCTCAACATCTTAGACTTCAATGTAGGACTTCTTAGACTACTCTCATCCTCTATTTGGGTCATCAGGGAGACTCTAATCCCCAATTATGATGGGTTTTCTAGCAAAAGTTCAGTTGGTTCAAAGTTCAGTTAGAACTTACTCGATAAGGAATTTCGCTTTTGTTATATTTGTTTGGCATGTCTGTCTTAGGACATCTCCAACTGAAAAACCCATTTTTCACTCCAAAATGCAGTCATTTCTTTTCCAATCGAACGTCATTTCTTCTTCTTGCTTGCGCTTCCTGTGAAGGTAATCATATTTGGCATGCTTTTCTCCTCTTTTGCACGCTTCTTCGGCAAATCCCACAGTGAATTTTTTGACGTAGGTGAACAGTCCGACACCAATATTGGCTTCGCACTAATCACCTACTGAAATTTGGCGTACGATTTGGAGTTCGAATGGAGCAAATGACGTATAACATATGATGGTATGAAGTTCGATTGGAGATAGTCTTAGCAAGTTCAAGATGAAAAAATTCTGTCAGCTAGGGATATAGAATGTGAACCTCCATGCTCCTCATATAACTTTACTCTTAAAGAACTAACCCATATTTCCTTTTGCTCACTTTATATTCAACCCCCTAAACCCTAAATCCTTCACTAACAATATATATCCATTGGTAAATTTGGTAACATGTCAAGGGTGGCGTTGGTGTCAAATACACAAGAGACTTATTGATAATTTGTGAGATACAATCATTTGATAGTTTCTTATTTAATCCAAGTGGCATGTTGACTATCTAGTTCTAGTATACTAAGGTTACGTAGGACTGCAAGCGAACCAAACATTCGACGAGCTACTCGTTGTTTGGTTCGATTAAAGCTCATTTGCGATGGTTTAATTAACTAAACAAACAAACTTGAACAATATTTTAAATACTTGATTCTTAAATAAACAAACTTGAACACTAATGTGTTCGGCCTACTTCAGCTCATTTATGTTCGCGAACAACATCATTTGAAGTTCGTGAACAAACTCGACATTAAGCTAGATAAGAAGATCGATAAAAGCTCGTTTCGTGTTCGATTTTGAACTCGTGAATAAGCTCGATAAAAATAATTAATATTTGACTATAGAATTAATAAATATAAATAATCATTACCTTTGTTACATAGACAATTGCTTTTATTATAAATGTGTTTGTTCATAGATATGTTTATGAATGTGTTTGTTTGATAGTTAAAAAAATTCATTAAATATGTTCGCGAACAAGCTCGATAAACACTAAACGAACGAACATGAACCGAACATGAACACTCCTTAATTTAAATGAACCAAACATGAACACAAACGCTAAAGCTCGAACAAACATGAATCAAACTTGAACAAGCTGATATTAAATGAGCACAAACATGAACACTCACATACTAGACTCGGCTCGGTTCGTTTGCAGCCCTAAGGTTACGTTTGGGATGATTTTCCTAATATTTTTTAAAGCAGATTTTAGTACACTTTTTTTTTAATCTACTTTTAAAAGCATTAAGAAAGCTGTCTCAACCGAAGCCTAAGGTTTGTTTGGGACGGCTTTCTTACTGCTTCGTAAAGTAATTTTTTAGTACAAAAATTAAAAAATTTATACTAAAAAGTTGCTTTAAGAAGCAGTAAGAAAGTCATCCCAAATGAAATCTAAGTTGCATCATGGGCTGGTTTACATTGTTCTAGCCCTTGAGGCCATACCTAGAATCTAAACTTGATTGTTTTGCTTCCCTAATCTTTTTGGCTTTTTTTTTTAATCTTTTTGGCTACATATATATCTTCATATAGTTTTAATTTAAATAAATATGCTAAGTCTCAGTTTCACACAATCAAACCAACCAAAAAATACCTAACCACGCTTGCAGTTCTTCCACCATATTTTTCAAACGCAAACATACCATTTCAAAACAAATTTGATTTCTGAAACAAAGACATGGCAATAACACTAGTTTGACAAACAAGTTCAAACAACACAGAGAGATACAGAGATCTCCAAAGTTTTTCAACAGAAGAACTACAAAACTTTCAAGTCTTATAAATATTTTGAGCAAAATAATATCCACTTGCAATAAAAAGATGAAGAAAAGGTCCAGAAAAAAACCTGGCAATCTAAGAACCCTTCTCTGACTTGGCAGCAGTAGCGGCAGCCTGTCCCCTGAGGCGACCAGTTCTCCTGGCAGCAATGAGACCAACCTTCTGGCCGGGAGGAGCATCTCGCCGAACTGTCGAGGCATGGCCAATATGCTGATGGTTTCCTCCTCCATGGGGATGCTCCACAGGATTCATGGCGACACCTCGGACCTTCGGCCAGCAATTCCTCTTCACCCTATACTTGTGGTAGGCATTGCCAGCTTTGAGGAGAGGCTTCTCAGTTCTACCACCACCTGCGACCTGCCCGATCATGGCACGGCAACCACTTGGAACAATCTTCTTTGCACCAGATGGGAGCTTAATTCTGTAGGATAATTTTCATTCAACTGTGAATCCATAAAGTTCTTTGATCTCAAAGGCCAAAAGGGGATGAAAAAGAGCCAGTACACGAGACTAATCTATATTTATATTTGCAATTATATCTAAACATCCATATAAAGAAAAAAAAAAGGATGCCTATGAAAATCATTTACTACTTAATTCAACCCACCACGTCAGATATTCAAACTTTTATTTGCAGATTTTTTTTTTTAATTTGGAATGATGAGCACATAAGTGCAAATATTAGTAAGGTTACTGTTAAGTTAGTGCACTTGAACTCATGCAAGTGGTGCCTGTGGGAAGAGCAAATATCCTAACTACTTGGTCATAGCTCATATCATAATAAGAATAGAAACTAGTATATAATTGGACATGCCACCAAAAAGTCTGATTCTACATACAGTTTTAAGAATGCTTGCTCAGAGAGGTCGGATATTACCACTTAATATTCTAAACAACCCCACAAATACTGAAAGTAGTGGAATAAATTACAACTAGGAATCTCAAGTTCAAAGCAGGTAACTACTAGTTCCATTAATACCTAGAAGTTTAGAATTATACTTGAAATTAGACTAAGTTGTGTAAAAGAACCTCACATAAACAACGAAAAAAAAATCAGAATCGAATATTGCCATTTAATATTCTCATAGGTTTGCTCAATGGATTGCACGTGAATGTCCCCGCTCACGCCCGCTCTGCATCCATCTCCCTCTGGTTTTAACTCGAATGAAGTCACACAAGTATGAATGGAACGAATAGAATCCCCCAAAAATAATCCTCTTCACTTCTTATAACCTAGAAGCATCTAAGGAGGAAGAATTACCATCGTACCCCTCATTCTTGATTCCATCCAAGGGCTGAGATAATTTATAGCTTGAGGAATATTTGAGAGTTAAATTGGCTAAAGAAAATCTGAACTAAATAAGTCAAATGACATTTGGATTAAATGGCTTCAGCTGGTTTGCATTAATTAAAGTCGATTTAACTCAAAAATAGTTAACATAAGTCGATTGAAATTGTTGAGCTTTAAATTGTATTCGGTTCAAGTCGAATTGACTCGACAATGTTCAATTGAATATATTTCATTAAAATCAAATTAGTTTTGCTTAATTCCGGCTTAGCTCGACTCAATTTAATGATCAACAACGATGCTGAAATCAAATCGAACTCGAATCAAGTCCAATCAAGTCGACGTTGTTCAATTTTATTTATTTGATCAACTTGACTTCAATTAGCCCAAATATGCCTCAATTTGGATTTTAAAGAAGGGTTGACAACGATGACTAAGAATTTGCATTTAAAAACGAGTTTAACAATAAGTTTCATGTAGTCTCTCAATTTAATAAATAAAAATTATATTTCTTAAAGGTACTCCATAGGCCTATCGTTTGCACGAACACTATCAAGCTTGAACTTTCCTTTTGCCAATCTTATAATAGCAAAGGCCAAGAACCTTGAAACACACATCTCCCCGAGCACAATTTTCCACGTGTGTATCTTGGATCCTTTGCACAACAGACTTAAAAGGATGGTGACTTTGACGGTTAACAGGCCTCCCACCAATATTTGGGGTGAAGAAGGAAGCAAAAAGGAAAGCTCATTGACATGAAAATGTTCATGATAAAAAGTAATCAGCATAAACTATTTTTTAGAAACCGATGATTCATTTTATTCTTGAAGTAAAGGTTAATTAGAAATTAAACTACACAAGTAAAATAAGTAGCAACATTAAGGATCTCTAGAAAGCATCGCCGGCGATTGGGGACTTACTAGACCTACCAACCTATCACTAAGTTCTATATATTTCAATGAAATTCTTTCTATTATCATTCTAAACCCAGATAGATTTGCAGATCATCATAAAGCAGAACTAAGTTCTTCCAAAGAGGGAAAGGGAAAGTTCACACTCCTAAAATGACAAAATGAAGTAAATAAATAAATAGACATTACAAGGAAGTATGTAATCAGATGTAGTAAATAATAAATATATTAAGTATTATAATCATTACAAGGAAGTTCAAAGTCATGCAAAAAAGGATATAAAGGAAATAAAAACTATAAATTTTAATAATTTATACTATAGGCTACACATAAAAGTAAGAGAAAAGGAAATGTATTCAAGAACAAAGGTGAGAAATCTAATAGGTTAAATGCATCACCTATGATGACCATAAAATCTTAGTTAAATAATAATTTATATCATAAATTTAAATTAGTATTTTAAGAAACTATTAAATAAGAGGTTTATGAAAAAATTTAGAAAAGAATATTGAACAAAATCATTGATGTAGGACAATAAAGATAATTTTAATGTTCGGGATATCCTTATAAGATTATGATAAAAAATATGAAATTCCACATAATATTAATTAATTACCTTTATATAGATTTTAATGTAAATGTTACATTTTTATTCATACTAGATGATGATGGACAACCATGTAATAATTGGACAAATCAAGAGCAAAGGAGTAACAAAAGTGTTTAAGGGTTACAAAGTTTGGAGGAAGGGAGTTACAAATCAAGTACTATGCAGTAAAAATAATAATTTGGGAGCCACAAAACTTTAAGGACACGAGTTATAAATCAAAATCTTAAGAGTTACAAAAGATTTTTTGGAGTCCTAGGGGAATGAAGTTACAAATCAAGAGCTAGGGACATACAAAAGAAATTGAGAGCAATAAAGCCTGAAAAATTATATTAAAATCAAAATTTCGATAGCTACAAAAGAGTTATAAGTTAAAATATTGGAGAAGGCGAGTTCCAAATCATGAGCTTAGAAGTTACAGAATTTGAAGATAAGAGCTACACTAAATCTCCATCATGAAGAGATATCATAATGTGTTTGGCCATCTTTTTTTTTTTAGTTTATCTTTAATGTTGCAAGTTGAGTGATGATTATTTAAACCCATGTTATATTTACAAATGATAGGATGATATGAACGTGTGAGTCTCTTTGTGAGATATTAGTTATACTTTATTTGATTAAAACAAATAAACCAAATTGAACAGAACATATTTGAGTGTTTTGGTTTGGTTTAATAAATATTAGTTCATATTTTTAAACTATTTGGTTTACAGTTATTAGATCAATTCTGTTTATAGTAAAATAAGTAAAACTGAATACCCAAACAATATAGATAATAGTAAATAAAAGGCGAGCCTCCATTTTGTTTCGGCATGTAGGAGAAGCAACTAGCAGGCTAAGTAGGCTTAATTGTGTAATTACTAATACTAATTACATAGTTCTTACTTTCTTCCTTTCCAAAAGCCTAAAAGTGAAAAGTTAATCCACGATATATGTTACCCTCTCTCCACCTTCTCCCTCTTTCTCTCTTATGGTTTGGGAATCCCAATTTATTACCCTCGTTTACCTAAAATTGAAAAGTTAACCAAGTGTTTCTATCAGTTCTCATATGAGAAAGCTATTTGTTCTTATGTTTATTAGAAATAGTATTTTACTTGAAAATTTCCCTCATAACTCATCACTTGTTGGTTATTGCAAGTTAAGTTCCTTTCATAGTACATTTTGGTTGGTTACAATACAAAAGAAAAAGAAGCGAGCTACTTAAAAACACACCAAATCACATTTAGTTTTCACATACTAAATTTTGATTTAAACCAAAACCGAACTGAATTTGAACCACTTTGTGATTCAATTTTGACAATAGTTTGATTGGTTCCACTGTCAAAATTTTAGATCCAAAATCAACTAATTGCCAAATTCACCAACCAATCCATGCAAACTGACCGGATGCATGCCCCTAATTGGGAGTAGCTTGGTGGTGATAATTTGTTTTCATATAGATACATTTGTTCTCCATTGTCATACTCATAATGATAATATAAATACATGACATGAAAAAGAAATAATATGACCACATGAAAATAAAGGAAAAATTGAGTACTACATGAGCATACAAAAATAATAATAATAAAGATATTCTGATTATGCAATACATACAGTGGAAGCCATCAATTTAGATATATTAATGCCTTCCATTCTTCATCCTTCTATTTTCACATGGTCATATTATTTTCTCTTTCATTTCATGCATGTTATCAATGTGAGTATGAAAAAAGAGAGAATAAATGCATGCATATGAAGCCAAATAATTACCAGCAAGTTAATCCCAATATCTCAAAAAGAGGCTCATATTCCATATCATCATATAATTTGCAAACATTACATGGGTTTTAAATAAGCACAAAAGATTTATAACATTAATGAAAATTTAAAAAGGGGTTGGGCCACATAATGTTAGCTCTTCATGGTAGAGAGTGAGAATAGCTCCCATCTTCAATTTTGCCCATCTTCAATTTTGTAACTCCCAAACTTCAGAGTTGTAACTCTCCTCTTTCAATATTTAACTAACTCCCAAACTCTTTTATAACTCCCCAACTCTTGATATAACTTTAACACTCTTTTGTAACACCCCTACGCTTTTGATTTATAACTTCATTCCTCCAGATTTTCAAACTACCAAACTCTTTGGTAAATTCCTAGCTCTTGATTTGTAACTCTCTTCCTCAAGTTATGTGACTCCCAAATTCTTTTGTAACTCTAGCACTTTAATTTATGGCTCATTTCCTCAAAATTTCCAACTTTCAAACTCGTTTGTAACTCCCCAGCTTCTGATTTGTAACTTCTTCAATCATTACATGGTCAGTTACAATTATTAAGTTAGCATAAATATATAATATTTTAATAAACATTCTTGCAAAAGTGATAGACAATTCATATACGGAGAAATATTACATCTTTTCTTGCAACAGTCTTACAATAATCACGAAAACATTAAATAACCATTTATTGACTCGCATAAACTATAGACAACAACAATAACAACAACAACATCAAGCCTTTATCCAACTACGTGGGTCAGCTACATGAATCCTTTTACTCCATTGTATCCGATTAAAAGTCAAATTCTCATTTAGATCTAATAAAGAAAGGTCATTTCTAATATTTATAACCAAGTCTTTTTTAGGTCTACCTCTACCTTTAAATCTAAAACATATACTCTCCTAACCAGGCATTAGAAGGACACCATTATATGTGACCAAACCATCAAAGGCGACTCTCTCTAATCTTATCTACCGCTGGAGCTACTCCAACCATTCACACATATGCTCATTTTGTATCCTATCTTTAAGAATAAAGCCACTCATCCACCTGAGCATCCTCATCTTTGCAACACTTAAACTTACTATTATGCTTCTCTTTTAATGGCCAACATTCTGCGCCATAAAGCATTGCAGGTCTAACCACCATCTTATGGAATTTTCAATTAAGTTTGATTGGTACTTTTCTATCACACAACAAGCCCGATGCATTCCTTCCCTTCATCCATCCAACTTGAATTCTACTAATAATATCCCCATCTATTTCACTCACTCTGAATAATAGACCTAAGATATCTAAAACAAGTACTCTTATTAATGACTTGATCGCTCAAAGTCACAAACCCCCCACTAGAACTATTACTACTAAAATTACACTCCATATATTCAGTTTTAGATCTACTCAAATGATAATCTTTAGGATCTAAGGTTGACCTCCATAATTCAAGTTTACCTTCAACTCCCTCTTTAGTCTTATCAACAAGAAGAATATCGACAGCAAAAAACATACATCATGTAACATCCTCTTGCAAATCTCTAGTAAGAACATCCATGATTAAAGCAAAAAGATATGGGCTTAAGGCTGATCCTTGATGCAATCCAACTAAAATTGGAAAATACTTGGTCAAACCACCTTGGGTTTTAACAAAAGTAACAACTCCAACATACATATCCCTAATGACTTGAATATAAGCATTATTAATCCCTTTCTTTTTTTAGAACTCTCCATAGCACTTCTCTTGCAACCTTCTCATATGTTTTCTCTAGATAAATAAATATCATATGAAGATCTTTCTTTTTCTCTCTATACTTCTCCATCAAACCTCTCAATAAGTGTATGGCTTCCATAATAGACCTACCCAGCATGAATCTAAATTGATTTTGAGAAACATTAGTATCATGTTGTAACCTATGCTCCATAACTCTCTCCCATAGTTTTAAAGTATGACACATCAACTTAATTTCTCTATAATTTGCACAATCTTGTGCATCTTCTTTATTCTTAAAGATAGGAATCAACACACTCATTCTCCACACATCTGGCATCTTTTTAGTCTTCAACATAATATTAAAAAGTTTAGTAAGCTAAAAAAATAGTTCATCTCTTAAGTATTTCCACACCTCTATCGGAATATCATCAAGTCCAACAGTTTTCATACACTTCATTTTCTTTAAAGCCTTTCTAACTTCAGTTTTAGTAATACGCCGATATAAATAAAAGTTTTTATTTTCATTTAGAGTATTAAGATTACTAAAGTCAATCGTATTATCACAATCTTCATTGAAAAACTTAGCAAAATATCTCATCCACCTTTATTGAATATCCTCTTCTAAAAAAAAAAAATTGATCTTCATTCTTAATGCACTTTACTTGAACTAAGTTCTTACAACTCCTATCTCTTTGTTTGGCTAGCTGATACATATATCTTTCGTCCTCTTTAGTATCTAATCTATTATATAAATCATTAAAAGCTAAAGTATTTGCATCGTAGAATGCTTTCCTAGACTCCTTATGGGAAACTTTATATCTTTCCAAATTTTCAAAATTTTTACATCTAAACTGATCTAAGAAAAATGAGGTTGACTTAGCTTTGGAAAAGTGCTTGAAGCCAACAATTTGGGCTCAACTAAGATACTAAATAAGATTTAGAGAGCCATAAGAATATTTGCAACAAAATCTTAGAAAGTAAGTAAAACTCAAATGAATGGAGAAGAAGGCTTTCGATATAAGTATTTAAAAATAATTGAAATATTTAAGTTAATGATAAAAATAAGGAGTCAAACATGAGTCAAACAATGAAGCTATAGCTAGGATAAGAAATTTGATGTTAATATCAACGATAAATTAAGATTTCTATCACAAAGATCCATTGTGGTGAAAATTTAAAATTGAATATTATAGAACAAAGTTTAAATGCATTATGCTTTATGGAGCCTTAAGAACTAAAAAATTACTAATAGCCAAATTTACAAGTAAAATGCAAAATTATGAATGATATAATACAAAATTATGAATCATATTGAAGAGGAGAGATTAACACTTGTTGAAAATAAGATAGTGAAGTCTTCAATGATTTATGCTTGAATGATGAAGGATAGAAGATGCACCAACAATAACAAGGGTAAATCAATAGTAAAATGAACAGAAGTTGTGCAAAATAGCTTTAATAAGTCATGCAAACCTCAAAAAAAGGATGGGGGATGAGAAGGATTCATAAGCCAAACCCAACAAGTAAGAATAATCATAATGATTGTTGATTTAATCAAACTACGCTTTTGCCAGTCAACCAACCTAAAAATATGAGATAACATTTAAGACAAACAAAATTGCAAAAAGTCATTCCATTTTTTTCAAAATAGCAGATTCAAAGAGTGTTTATAAAAGCCAAAAATATTTGTCAACTATTTTCACATTGAAGAAAATAAGTAAAAGAAAGCAATTGCATAAGATGACTTGAATTTGAATATCCTGTAGAATGTAACAGTTTCAGCAATCCTTATACACTTGAACCGCCTTTCAATCAAAAGTCTAAGACACTTAAAAACTTCATCAATAAACTCCCAAAAGAGCAAAAAGATTACTCAAGTTAGTAAAAAACAAATATTAAACAAAACAATCAAGCATATACTCTGCTTTTTGTATTGGCAATTCCATCCAAGTGGCCAAAGAAAACAACCAAGAATGCCAAAAGTTTAAACAAAAAATATAACAACATCAAATTAAATTCTTTAAGCAAACGTAACGGGAAAAAAAAAAAAGAGCTCATCTACCATTATTTCCCAAGAGGTTTGGAAAAGCAGTCCTAAAACTATGCTCATTACTGATATAAAGAGAAATATATAAAAGAGATCCGATTGGATGGTTCAGATCTGACCTCGAAGTGCCGTTATCAGGATTATGGCTGATGACGATGGCGTAGTCTCCTGACGCCCTAGCAAGCACACCACGATCACCAACGTGGTGCTCGACGTTACATACCACTGCACCCTCAGGGATAGAGCGGAGAGGCAGGACATTGCCGACCATGAGAGAGGCTTTACGGCCGCAGTACACGAACTGGCCGGTGTACATACCTTCAGCGGCAACGAAGAGCTCCTTCTGGTGCTTGTACCGGAACGGGTGGCGGAAAGTTACGCGAGCAAGCGGAGCGCCGCGGCCGGGGTCGTGGATGATATCGGTCACCACGCCCTTGAGGTAGCCATTGCGCTCGCTGAAGTCGAGGCTCCGGAAACGAGCCGCGCCCTTACGGTGGTGTGTGTGGGATCTGAAAACCGATCCTGCTCCCTTCCTCTGAGCTCGGATGACTCTACCCATCGGAGTGGCGGCGCAACGATGGAAGCAAAGAAGCGGGGTTGCGACTGGAATGTGCTTTGGCTGCCCTAAATGCTTTCCCTGTTTCGGGTCAACGGGTCGGTGTGGGTGACCTGTAATTTTCAAGTCGAACCTGTTTGAAACAATTTGATAAGAAGGGCTTGCTTGGTTAGAATCCTAAGGGCATGTTTGTCAAATTCAAGCTAATTTAAAGGTGTCTATAATCGAGAAATTATTCTGTGCGGTCACCAGTTAGTTCAGAGGCGAATCAGGATGCACCACGTCACTCGATACACAGCGGTATATAGCATCAGTACACAACAAAAAAATAACGTGACGCTTCTTGATTCGCCTCGGGACGCTGTCTAGTGACCGCACAGAATAATTTCTCCTACAAATCACGTGTCCTATCACCTAAAAAATTTAGGTTCAAGTTGATCATTTTAATAAACGGGTCAGATTTATGTTAGGTTTTAAATTCATTTATTAAATGGGTCAAATTCTAATTAACCTGCGAAATTAATCTTTAACCTTAAAAAGACTCATTTATTATCATTTTTTCTTATCTTTTTCTTAAAGGTATAATCTTATTATTTTTTATAGAATATTCTAAACTTTAAAGTTAATAAGTTGTTACAAAAATTTAACCAAAATGAGAAAGGGTTGACTTTAGGTTCTTCATGTTACCAGTTGGTGGGGTTTGCATTGTTCTTTCTTATCTGTTTATTAAAAACGAGTTGGATTCAGATTGAATGGATTCAAATTTGATATGAATTCGAATCGTCAACTCAATTTAACAACCCTAATTTAAATCATAAGCTCAATTAAATAGTAAATTTAGACCACTCAGTAAAATTAATTATTGGACTTCATTTGAGATAGTTTTTAACAATGATTTTTCTTTACTAAAAAACTGCTTTAAAAATAATAAGAAAATTATCCTAAACAAAATCTTAATTGATTGATTAAATAATTAATTTCAAGCAAAGAATCATTAATTCCAAATTTAATTAACTAATTAATTTCATGGATTCAATTCATATCTATGAATAGATTTGAGTGTTTTTTAACACAATGTCATTAATTAATTAAAACTTTAATCCTAATTTGAGTGATTAATCAAGATTGTTGGGCTGGTTGATTAGAATATTAAGACTTTGATTAATCTATTAGATCCTTATCATTTGATTATTGATCAATTCATTCTTAACTTTCAAGATTGTAATAAGATACAAGTAGTTGGCTTATTATAAATTTAATTACAAACAAAAATAAATGTTGCAACTAAAGATGTAAGTGAATCAAGCTAGCTCACAAATCTGCTCGAATTCGACTTATTAATGAGCTCACAAGTAGAACTTATCGACCCACGAGTTCGAGTTCGAGCTCGAGTCGATGCTTGAGTTCATATATTATACAAGCTAGAGCTCGAGCTCAACCCAACTCAACTTGTAAGCTCGTCAAACTCTTCAATTATCTTAAAATATATTTAAAATTAATTTTAAAGTAACATTATAAAACATATTTAAACCTTTTTTAATTATTTTTTATAATTAAAGTAAAAAACACTAAAAAAAATTAATCTAAACAAAGAAATCGAAATCATCAATTGAGTCAAATTCGAGCTTGACCCCTAAATTTTTTTACCAACTTCAAGCCCAATAAATGAGCTCAAGCTCAGTAAGAAATAAACGAGCTCAACTCGATTAGACAGATACTCGACTAAAATCGAATTATTTGCACCCCTAATTGCAAATAATAATTTGAATAAGCTAAAATAATCACTTTACATGATCAAATGAATACAATTACACACTAATAGCCCTTTATATTTGCCAGAAACATATTAGTTTACATATATTATACCTTCATCTGGGTCATCTTTGCCCCAGTCTTCATCCAGTTCTGATAATCCAGAAGATTTTGATTCCTCTTCTTCATCTTTTCTTCCAGAATTCTCCCTCTCATCTTTTAATTTATCCAGAATTGCAATCACCTTTGGAAAAATAATATACTGCATTGTAAGTATCTCATTTTCTACAGTAATAATTTCAAGGGGGCTTTGCATAAGAACCACATAATTCTTATATATTTACATGTTTCACACCTGAATCTTGTAATTACATAAAAATATGCACTAATATTCAATGAAATATACATTTTTTGCATATGTTTTGATGTGATTGAGGCATTAAAGTGGTAAATGAGTAAATACAAAATGCTTTAGTATTACATATGCAAATATGTAAAAGATCTGTGGTATGCATGTAAATCCACCTGATTCAAATACTACTGCTTTATTTTGAGTAGGATTATGTTCAGATTGGTGCAGCTGTAGCAGTGGCAAACGTATAGCTGCAAGCAACATTGGAGAAGGCTTCCTGGTATTTTGTAGAGGCTTCTTGGTTTGTTATTTTCTTCAATGCAATGCTATGCTAATGTTTGCTTACTAATAAATCCTATTAGAATAGGTTAGTTTCTTTTTCTATTGGAGAAATCTGTCTTTTTTGGTCGGTAGTAGATTTATGATCTGTTTGGTATGACTTTCTTACTGCTTTGCGTTTCAAATCACAGTTAATATTCTATTTGACTACTGCTTTCTCATTGTTTCTTATGCTAAAAATTTATTTCTTATAACCTTGTTTTTGGAACTTTAAGGCCAATTAAGATAAACTCACACACACATCACATACATAAGACTCGAACTCAAGACCTTTAGATTGATAATCAAAGCTCCCGACCAAAAGGCCAAGGTGAGCTATGTTTTTTTATGACAGATTTACAATCACTTTTGCGAAAAGTTGGCATCCCAAACAAACCGTTGGTTGGAATAGGCATTAAGACAAAAATATTTTTGGAAAAATCTTCAACATTTCTTCATGGTATTAGAGCAGGATATGGATTGAAAATTTGCATATGTTTTCAAAATTCATGCAAGATTAGTGATTGAGGGAGTTCATTCTCCGAGAGGAACATTATCTTCACTCACAAAATCACCATCCTCAATGTAATAGTCAGACGTGGACTGGCCGGTCCAGGTGTTTCGCGCAAACGATTAAGTCGAAGCCTCGACCTTCAGCACCCTCTCACGCGCCATGAATAGAGCGAGTTGAGCCCCTCCGCTTCTTCGCATTTAACAAACCAGCTGATCACACGAGCAGCACGCAGCAGCTGCCCTTTGGCATGCTCTCTTCCCTCTCTCTCTCTCTCTAATCGCGTAAATCAAGCAATTTGCCCGCCTCTCATGATTTTTCAAGCTTCGAACCTTCCCTTTCGCATTTAAAGCAAATAGGAGATATAAGACATCAAATTTCCTCCCTCCTCTACTACAGTAACCATCAAAACCCTTCTTTCTCCTTCCCCTTCATTTCTTTCTCACAACATCAGCCACTGGCGAACGTTTCTCAATCTCTGTTCCTTTTATAGTGAGTTTCTTTCCCTCTTTTTTTTTCTCTTTTCTTCTCTCTTTCTTCTTCTTATGTTTCAAATCATTTAATTAAGAGTTTATTTCATTTCTAATGCAAAGTTGGATTCAATTAGTATTGATTTTAATATAACTTTGAATTCCTTTTGGTTGGGCTTTAGCAGGTAGAAAAAATTGTTATTTATCACTTCTAATTTGAGTAGATTAAACCCTATGTTATATCAAATTTTACCATTCATTATTTATAAAATCTGTTAGTTGTAGTGGTGTAATTTAAATCGATTAATTTGGATGTCTTGAGCAACGTACTTATAATAATTTGTAGTCACTCATTGCAGGACCACCGCTTGGTGGAGTCGAGCAAGTCACAATTGAGGTTGGATTTTGTGACAATCATGTTAAGTAATTGTACTTATTTGGATATAAACATACTCTTCTTTGTTTGGGCATAATCCGTGTTATTTGCTTTAGGACTTTAATGATTACTTGGATTGTAAGTCCTATCATTAGTATGAAATTTTTTATTATATACTTATACACTTGTGAAGATCTTTTTATATTCACAATGAATAAAGTTGCATAGATAGGTTTATTGTAATGTATGAATGTTCAAATTTTTGTATATTGACTTCTTGTATAGACTTATTTTATTGCGTGCACTTCTATTAAATGTCATAGCATCATCTTTGCAAATAATATTCTATTATAAAATAAAAATAATCATATTGGAAATATAATACCGATTGAAAAGGGCTTATAAAAGAAGCTTGGAAACTATGTGCATGTATGCAATGGTATGTAGGTTGGTATAACCCTATTGAATATTGGCTAGTCAGGCTGAAGGTCCCACTGAGTGATGACTCTATACGAAATCATTTAATTTTTTGGGGTTAGTGTTTATCTTCCCGGTGATGGGTACTTGACAGACAGGCTATAGATATATGTAAGTATAAATAGATTTAGGCTTAAAAGCATGAATGACTGATAAGTTATTTTAAGATATGATAATACCTAATGTAGTTGCATTTATAAGCATTAGAAGGATTTGGCATTTGTAATAGTTTGACATATATATTTCTAACACTAGCATATTACAATATGTTGCAAGAATCATGACATATTGCATTGTTATAGTGACACATTGATTTTCACTCCAACCTATTGATTGGTTATGCTGCATGCCCTGTTACTTTACCGTTTATGCTTTGATAGATAAGAGTTACTTGTTATGTTTGATTTATCAAACTCACTTGTTGTTGTCTCTTTATAGCAGATATTGCTGGTATATTTAGTGAACCGTCACCTAAAAAGCGGATTTATCAGCAGCAGACTATATTTAGTATTTTATATTTTATAGCAGATTATTATACATTTTGATTTTGAGGGTTAGGCAATTTCATTCATGTTATTGTTTCTTTCAAACTTATTTTTCTTGTAGTAGTTATATTGCTTTGGTGCAATGTTATTTGAAGTCACATTAATGAAATGAATATTTAGTTTTTTTTTTTTTCCTATTTACTTTGGTATATTTGATTGCATTATTGGTTTATGTATTTTTCCTTGTTGTGAGTATAAAACATGACTTTTTATTCCTTCATCGCGTCCCGTATTGTCGGGGTTCATCGTCTTCCAGACTCGAGGTCTTCCAGACCCGAGGTGTGACACTCAATACAAATGACACACCACATAAGAATTTTCACTTAATCACCGGTCACAAATTTAATGGCTATAATTTCATCCAAGGTTTAAAATTGCGTAAATAAGCCTCGAGGCGGTTTTCGTCCGTGAGGCGAGGTGTAAGCCTCGAGGCGGTATGAGGCGTAAGCCTCACGGACATAGAATTGCGTAAATGAAAAATTGAGGGTTTTAGCATAAAAATAATAGCAATATTGTACCTTACAATAAAAACATCTAAATGATATATAAAAATAGTAGAAAATAAGAAAGTAAATGCAATAAAATCATGTCCCAAAGTACAAAATCACAAAATATTAGTTCAACAAAACTTCCAAAGTTCCAAAAACATATAAAATGCAATCATATCCCATCACTAAATGGGTCTTCAAGTGAATCTTCTTCTCCAATTATATCTATGAATGCCATGTCATCATCATCTTCAATATGACTCACTTTTCTCTTCCCTGTTCAATACTCAGTCCCAGTGAGGCGTACGCCTCTTACAGAGGTGGAATTGCGTAGGTTCCGAGGCATTTTTGGGAGGAATTGCGCAGATTAATTGCGCAATTTTAAACAGAGATTTCATCCCGTGATCACAATCTGTGATAATCTTCAATATTGGAAAAGGGAAGAAAACTATGTGACAGGCGTTATTGCCCATCTGAAGATGACAACCCATGGAACGTGAAAGCTAAGAAACAACATGGTTATGTTATTGCTTAGCAACTCCATGACTATGAAAACTGGTGAAATTTTCATATATCACAAGATAACCAAGGAGATTTGGGAGGCTATCTGAAAACCTATTATAATACCTCTGTCATATTTGAGATCAAGAGAGTTTACAAAAATCCAAGGCAAGGTGAAAAATCTATCACAAAATATTTCAAAGCGCAGCCTTAGTATGGCAAAAAATTGATATTTTTGAGTTGGAATGAAAATCCCCAGACAATGGTAAGCAACTATGATGCACCCACACTTCTTATCAAAGAGGTATATAATGTCCAACACGTATCAAACACGACATGCATCCGACACGTGCTACAAAAGTGTCTGATTAAAAAATATTAAAAATAAATTGGACTCATACATCCGACACATGTCTTAAACATTTTATGAAAAAATATTTTTTAAATATCATTTTTTGTAGAAAAACCATAAATTTGAAGAAAAAGAGAGAATCTTTTAAATTCACTTTGGCTTGAATAAATATCTGGTGGATGTAGAAGGAAGAATCTTTTTAACATGACGCCTCTACCAAATGTTCATGAAGCTTTTTCTAAGATCTAGAGAGAGGAGAGTGGGAGAAAATTCATGCTGGAACCCTTGTATGCTCCATTCTTCATGATGAATTTAACACTTACTATTCATGGCACGCAACCAGCCTTTAATGACAATAAAACACATCCTACGTGTAGCATTGTTGAAAAAAAGGGCACGCAAAAGATGCTTACTAGGGAATACATGGAAAAAAACCGGTAGATTGTAAGTCTACTCAAGAAAGAAACAGTTGTGCAAACAACATCAAAGTCGAGGATCAGACTACTGTAGTGTGAAGTTCTTTAAGCAAAGAATAGAGGTACTGCAGATAGTGATTTAGTAAACTCTCCTGAACTTCTTTATTGCAGAAACTTTTTTCCATGATTCATAATGACATTGGGGGATCATTTAGAGTTAACAACATCACTGGCTCTAGATGGCATCCCATTCATTGACGATCACAATAGGATTATTTGGCTACTTCTTACACAGGAAAATTTGAAAGTTGAACTAATATCTTATAACATCAACAAATAGGTTCAAACTCAACTCCAAGCAAAAAATACAAGAACCCAAGATAGACAAGGGAAAAGAATAGAATACTATCACATTGCACTTAGTTCATGTCTCCTCGAGATAATAGTGCTTCGAAGTTCTTGCATTGACACCCATCAACAGAAGTTGTAAAATGGAAAAACCCACACATGCTGGAAGTTGCAAAGTCGTTGATTGTTGACCTTAAAAGACAAAAAAAAAGAGGAAAAAAAAAATGAAGGAAAGAAATTTTTAAGTCTCACCTGCCCTCTGCCATCCCACGACCTCGGCACGTCGCTCGCACGTCGAAGTCGCATCCTCGCACGTCGAGACCGCACGACTCTCGCGTCGTTAAAGAGATGGAGAGCTCACGCTCTCGCTCTCCTCTCCGAAGCCCCCTCTCTTGCTCACTCACTGCCGTTGCTGCTTCCTCCAGCTCACGATCCCTCTCGGCTTCGTTCCTCGACGACCTCCTTTCCGGTCGAACAGGAAGTTACGACACTTTGATCAGAAACGGGACGGAAGCCCGCTCACCGTGGAGTGATCTTCCCCCTCACACGTGCCTCCCCAGCTCCTTGGCTGTCCGACCCCGCTCCCTCAAGGCCGCCCGACTTCGCTCCCTCGACAGTCTTCCCCTCCGATCGGAAGCAAAGAACGGGAGTTCGCTGGCGTGAAGTTAACTTTCTCCCTGTGTCGCCGACCTCCTTGGCCGTCCGACCCCGCTCTTCTTACGACTCTTCCTTCCGGTCGGACTGGAAGTCACGACATTTGATCCGAAGCAATAACAGGAGCTCGCTCTGTGTGAGGGTAATTTTCTCCCTTGTCACGCGCATCTTCGGCCAAATCCCGTTAAAAATTTATTTATATTTAATTATAATTATCTTAATTAATTTTAATTAATTATGATTATTATTTTTATTAATTATATTTATTTTAATTAATTATACTTAATTCTAATAAAGTTATTATAATTAATCTAATTAATTATAATTAACTTGAATTAGGATTAAACCAAACCTGTTCTCGACGTTCGTGGCGCACCGGCAAACCACCTATACACTCCTTCTCTAGCGTGGTGGGAAGGGAACCCGGTGCGGTGCCTACGACAAGATCGGGATATTCATAAGTACCCGCTTGCGGGGAAACAACTGCTTCTCTCTTGCAACAGGTACCGAAGACTCATACACGTCTTTCTCTGGCGTGGTGGGGACAAAGACTTTACACGGCCGCGGTGTCCTCGTAAGAGGGCACCTACCGTACATGCTTTCCTCTAGCGTGGCGGGAGGCCCAGTTTTCCATCATTTTCCCCTAAACGGGGGAGACGCCGGGAGGCTGCCGAAATTTCGGGTGAAATATTACTCTACTAGGACCTGTTTTGAAACTCTAAGAGAACAAAGATGTGGACTCAAGTTGAACATTTGAACTAGCACGAAGATCTGATTTGGACTATAAAGGACTTGTACTCGAACGAGACTAGTAGACTTGGGGACCTAAATCAGAACAAAATTCTAAAAGATTTCTAAAGATCAAATTCAAAATGAAATAAAATCAAAGTTGGAACCCAAATTCAAGACATTTTGAACATGAAAATGAACCTGCAAAGACTCAAGAAGACTTTAAATAATCATATGAACATGCAATTGAACTCAAAGGGCTGCAGGGGACTTGAACAAGACTATAACATAAAACAAAGACTTTGATTTGGACTGGATCCGAATCCGAACATAACATTTGAACTTGCGCTACACAACATTAAGTGGGGGTTGTGGACTCGATGAACCTGAGTCTAAATGAAACTTGGCTCGGACACGAATTCAAGAAGACAAATGAGTTCCAAGTATAATCTACTTGTAAAAAGAAGAGAAGCAATAATTTATGTTTGTAAGTTATGGCACGAACTCCTACAAACAATCCCCACAGTGCGTGTAGATTGAGTGGCAATACGAGAAACCAATAGTGGAGGACCTACCTCTACAAACAAATGCAACCTAACAAAAACCACCCGAGATTGGTGAAAGGGTGGATATGATGCAGAATCAATGGGTCTTCTACAAACATTTTTAGGAGGTCGTAGCGGATACAACTGATCCCCAGCAAATAGATACTTGCGGATAACAGCAGTGTGCATGTCGTAAGCACAACGAATCACTGTGGACACAAGTATGGATCCCTGCAAATGACTACAAACCACTTGTGGATAACAACAGTGAGAACCTCGTAAGCATACCGAACCACTATGGACACAAGTATGGATATCACTTACGACAGCGGTGACCAAAATCAACAAGTAATGTCGGGTACAAGGGCAAATCGATGTACGGAGAAGGACACCTCCTGGCAGAATGGGAGAAAAGTTCAAACAAATTAGAACTAAACTTTCTGGTGTTCCAAAGTTTCTTCCTTGCCCCATCCTTAGGAAGAAAACAATTCTGATGTCTACAAATACCGAAAATAACGAGTCCGCTACACCGAAGATCCTAAAAGGAGTTCTTTCCATATCAGCAGTCGTTGACTCAGAAGTTCAGAAAGATCTATCCCCGGTGAATGAGAAAAGGGAGAGTCAATTTCAAGATGAGGAAATACCTCATAACATCTGAATAACTAAGCCACCGGATCCGCAATATTCGTACTAGCGGACAGAAGGCGTATATAAGCTCTCAAATGAGAAGTGTGCATCCAAACAACAGTTACATGCACAACTACAAAATATTTCGAAGTACCCCTGCACGTGCATTATAATTTGTATGCACATAGGTACACTAAAGGGGTATACAATCGAACACCCGCACGGGCCCCGGCGAGCGTGTTATTGGTACACACGTGACGCCTAGGGATGTTGCGCGGGTCGATAAGTGAATTCTAATTCGAACCTGATCCTTCTATACGGATCAATAGGAGTCGACAGGGTTCGAACCATCAAATAAATACATGGTCGTGGGGACCGATGTATTTGTTTCAATAAATTCATATTAGGCCTTCAAGGCCTATAATCAAAAGAATTCACTGAAAAAAAAAAGCCATGAAGCCTACAAAACCCGATCCTTCTAAATAGGTGAATAGGAGTAAACAGGGTTCAAACTCTCAGATAAATATACGATTACGAATGTGATCGGAATATTTATTTTAATGCATTCATATTCGGTCTTCAAGGCCTAAAATCAAGAAAATTCATAGACAAAGGCACAAAGCCTACGAGAAACTCGATCCTGTCGACAGCCAGACAGAATCGACAAGGTTCAAGCTTTAAATGGAAATGACCCCAAATACCCCGATGATGGCCGTGTTGAATGTATATCTCAACCGGAGGGGTTTCCAAATATTTTCAAATGTCTCCCAAATATCCACAGTCCATTTCAAATATTCTAAAGCTCCACCCAAAATGCCCATAGAAATTCAAAAAATCCAAAACTCCACAAAAATCCCAAAATTCAAAAAATATTTAAAAATGAAACTATCCATCTCAACGCTTAAAGCAAAATCCATCCACCCTCCGCAATAGTTTGCCGAGGTGGACAAATGTAAATATAACTTCAGCTCACAAAGAGAGAAATGCCTAGTCGAAAATATCACTAGAATCCATTCTCAAACAATCTCCTGCCAGTAAGGACGTGGTACGTGTCCTCTAACCGGCGGTCTGCCGCCAAATGGCACCGCAGGATAAACGGTTATGACGACCCGGGGCCCTCTGAACCGAGTGGTTTTGCCGCCAAATGGCACCACGATATACCGGTTATGGCCAGCGCCGTTACGTTTCTTATTGGCATCAAATCCTTGAGATATGAATCAATAGGATATGATCGATATGGCACAAAGCCCTCTGTAAGCTAAGGTGGATTCAAATTTGTCTTCTTAAACAAACATCCAACCCAGGTCTACAAGGTCCCCTTGGACGAAACAACCCATGGCTGCCGACAAGGATCCTTCTGTCAGGTTGGGTCGACTACCTCCTCTGACTAAGTAGACCAGGGACCACAATGGCCCGGGACGACGGAACCATGGGATCTTGATCGGGCCCATCATCCATTCCCCCACCATCCACTTTAAGTGCAAGATGGTGAAAATTTCTATTTTAAACATCAATCTCCAAATGCAAACCCAAATGTCCAAATCAAACCCATGCTCCTACTATATGCCAGATAACACGTATCTCTATACGTATCTGATCGACGACTAGCCTTAATCGAAAGTTCTCTCGTGATCGAGAGGAGTAATTAACTATAGGGGCTTGCGCCTATAGGAAACCAGAACTCAGATCATAAAGTCCTCGCAAAATGAGGGCGAAATCTCTGGGTAGTGTCTTATCTACAAACCCATCTGCCTTCCAAAATTTACCTCGGAACTTAGTTCGTTAAAACTCCCTCGCCGAATAAGAAAAACGAGTGGAGGCCGGGGCCGAATTTTCGGAGCCCACAGATTTCTGAC